>NC_083570.1:35151397-35426397 GCF_027579695.1 Neoarius graeffei | reverse complement strand
CAGATTTTATTCCTTCCTTAACTAATTATTAGTGACTTGATTTTAAAAGTGAGTGATGTTACAGTCATTCCATGATGTTTTGGCTAAGAGTGTCTGTAGTCTGAAATATTATGTAGAACTACGCACATCCACTCCACTTTGTCTTTTTAAATTTCAGTCATTAATGTGACCTTGCCAGATGAAAAACAGAACTATGTGCATCGCATCGGAAGAGTGGGCAGGGCAGAGAGGTGAATGGATCACATCACATTGCTCGATTTATTTTATTTATGTATATTTTTGATTAGTGTATATATTTCTGTCTTCTGATTTTTCCCCTTATCATTTGTTCATCTGCTTTTCTAAAGGATGGGTCTGGCCATTTCTCTGGTCGCCATGGAAAAGGAGAAGGTAAAGAGGGAAAAAACTTTTGTGTAGAAAAGCACATATTGAAGCGGTGTGTGTTTTTGTGGGGGTTGGGATATTTTGGAAATATGTTTTGACTGGTGTGTGATGGTGCAGTCAGAATGGAAGAACCTTATAGGTGTGGTATGTTTCGGTCATATGCTAAGGTGTGTGTGTGTGTGTGTGTGTGTGTGTGTAGGTATGGTATCACGTTTGTCCTAACAGAGGCCGAGGCTGCTATAACACCAGGTTAAAGGAGGAAGGAGGCTGCACTATATGGTACAACGAGAAAGAGGTGAGGAGGAACAATAGATGGAGGCATGTTGAATAATTTAAGGAATAAACCATGGCATTGTGTGCTGTAGTGGGAAAATAATCAACAGGATGGTGGGATGCAGCCCCTTGTTATGCAGGGTTGCTTTCACCATCCCCAAAGTTTATTACCTTTCATTAAGTGTCATGCTTTTCAGGGAGGCAGGGGTGGCATACTCCGTCCCCCGTCAATTACAAGGACGCTAGCCAATCATGGGTGTCTGTGAGCTCATGCATACGGAAGTGGGCTTTCCTCTGAGTGTGTTACACCACCCCCTGTTACATGAGCAACAGTTTGAAAAGATGCAGTTGCCTGGTGTCGCGTGCCTCAGAGGAAATGTGATTTATTTATTTATTTATTTATTTATTTTTTCCAAAACGACAGCGTATTGGGTGAGGCCGCATACTCGTGTGGACGGGGTCTTAGAAGAGACCTGTCTGGTGGGTGGGAATTGGGCATGACGAAATTAGGGAGGAAAATTGGGGGGTGTTTAAAAAAAAAAAATACAAAATCAAATAAAAAAAAAATCAAATTTATCTTGCATGTTTATGATCATTTGTACAAATTGGAGATGGAACTGAGACAGAAGAAGGATGTAATCATAATTCTTCAATTCATAATGGATGAAGACTTGTCATGCTGGTTTACACAGAGCAATGTTTCAATGGAGTGTTGTGTTTTGTGTGTGTTCAGCTGCTGGGAGAAATTGAGGAACACCTGAAGTGCACAATTACTCAGTGCGAGCCAGACATCAAAGTGCCCGTAGACGAATTTGATGGCAAGGTCACTTATGGCCAGCGCAGAGCTGCTGGAGGTGTGTGTGCATGCATGTTTGAGGCCAAGAAGGTCTGAAGAAAATCTGTCACATGTAGATTTGTATTGCATGAGAAATAAGCAAGAACACTGATTTCTTGTGGAAGATTATTCTTTGCTACAGTGTTGATGACATGGAGGACTCTGAGTCCAAGTTTATTTAAAAAATAATAATTAACATTGTTAGAAGAACATGTATGCCACTGTGTTGTGTTATTTGCTTGGTAAAATGTGAACACAGATTTCAGTTTGCTAGAAAAACGTATCCGATTTTCTGACCATACGCATGCATGTGTTCTCCCTCCCTCTCTCTCTCTCTCGCTCAGGTGGTCTCTATAAGGGCCATGTGGATATTTTGGCCCCCACCGTACAGGAACTTGCTAACCTCGAGCGAGAGGCACAGACATCTTTCCTGCAACTGGGCTATCTCCCCAATCAGCTCTTCAAAGCTTTCTGAACATCACTCATCACAAATAGGCAACAAATAAATGTGTTAGATATCAAAAAGAAGTGGATTCAAACACTAACAGTGTGCTTAATTGAACATGAACAAAAGTAAATATTGACTTGGTTAATTATGAATTTACTTTAACAGCAAGTAAGAAAATGCATTTGTTGTAGTTAGACAAGTTATGTTAAGTATTAAACTCAATAAAATAGTTCTGTGCATTGACCATTGAGTGAGTTATTTTTTAAAACAGCTTTTTGAGGTGTGTTTCCAACAAAGTTCTGGAAGGTGATTGAAGCGGAAATGATGCAGGACGTGAAAGAGGATGTATAGAAGGATTTTGACTCGTGGATTCCACAAGCTTCAGTCTTATGAGCCAATAAAAATCAAGGGGGCAGGACTTTGGTCTCCATGATCTTTAAAAATGAGGAAATTGAGGCGCTCGCCTCTCTGTTTTCTTGCAACTACGGGGTGGGAGAGGATTTGTAAATGAGTACTGTACCAGAAACTCTGCTGTCTCAAACAAAACTCTTCGAGCAAGATGTTACAGGTATACAAAAAAAAAAAGGAAAATTAGGGATGGAGCCAACAACCTGGCCATGATTAAAAAGGTAATTTGAGCTCATGTATTTCCTTTTCTTGTGTTTGATGTGAGGGTGGTACAGCGGTGTAGTGGTTAGCACTGTCGCCTCACAGCAAGAAGGTTCTGGGTTTGAGCCCAGCGGCCGATGGAGGGCTTTTCTGTGTGGAGTTTGCATGTTCTCCCAGTGTCTGCATGGGTTTCCTCCGGGTGTTCTGGTTTCCTCTACAGTCCAAAGACATGCTTAGGCTAATTGGTGGCTCTAAATTGACCATAGGTGTGAGTTGTTTGTCTCTGTGTCAGCCCTGTGATGACCTGGCGACTTGTCCAGGGTGTACCCCACCTCTCATCCATAGGCAGCTGGGATTGGCTCCAGCTTGCCCACAACCCTGCACAGGATAAGCGGTTATGGATGTTTGATGTGAAGCTCTGCAGCTCTGTTTAGAGTAAAATGTATTGCTGCAGGTTTGTTTCCCCTTTGGACTGATCAAGTTATGGAACTTTTGAAGTGGAACTTTCTCAGTCCTTCACACAAATGTCTCACACTTAGGGTTGCCACCTGTGTCTGACACAAATCCTGGACATTTCGACCATCCAATCGACCTTTTTGCTTGTAAGCAACGGCGCCCTTCGCACATCTAACCCAAGACAAAAATCGCCCTTCTACGCTGAAATTGTATTGCTCTAATTAGTAAAAATGACGCTTTTGCTAGTTTAGTTAATTGCTTTACATAATATAGCAGGTC
The DNA here is from genome assembly GCF_027579695.1 of Neoarius graeffei. Taxonomy (NCBI): domain Eukaryota; kingdom Metazoa; phylum Chordata; class Actinopteri; order Siluriformes; family Ariidae; genus Neoarius; species Neoarius graeffei. The sequence continues at coordinate 35,423,113 of NC_083570.1, read as the reverse complement.
TTCATTATTTTGGTTTATTTCCAACAGTTTTTGGTTGTGGACACCTGGGGCAGTAGTGGGCACAGGTAAAAGGGGAATACATAATTAAGTTCTGTTTGTTTGCTTATGTGGAATAAAAATAATTAATTTTTCATTGTATCTAAGAATACCTGAATGTAACAATGTAAGGTGTAGTGTCAAACAGCTTACCTGATTGCTTAGAGTGTGGTGTGTGTTTTGCTTGTGCTTGCCTGTGCCTGCCTGTGCCACTGCTGCTTGCTGCTCTTGGCTAAACAAATACATAGGAGGACATGTAACTGATATAACTGGGTACATACAGGAGTATGTACTACACTATTTCATTTAATTCACCAAAACCTTACCTAATCTTCCATTTATATTTGGTGTTTTTCTTTGCTGCTGCTATGAGTCCTGGCTGATTTTCAATGAATGTCTTGAACTCAGTACAGGACAACTGAAAGTTTAGCCTGACTTGAAGCTCAGCCTTCACCATTGCAACAGAGAGTCTGTTTCTTTTATCAGTCCAAGCATCCTCCATTGCCCCTTTTCCACCAAAGCAGTTCCAGGGCTGGTTCGGGGCCAGTGTTTAGTCTGGAACCGGGTTTTCTGTTTCCACTGACAAAGAACTGGCTCTGGGGCCAGAAAAACCGGTTCCAGGCTAGCACCAACTCTCTGCTGGGCCAGAGGAAAGAACCGCTTGCGTCAGCGGGGGGGTGGAGTTGTTAAGACCAACAACAATAAGACCGCGAAAGATCGCCATTTTTAAGCGACGAGAAGCAGCAGCTGTACAAACGCGAAGTCATCCATCATTATTATTATTATTATTATTATTATTGTTGTTGTTGTTGCTGCTGCTTCTTCCGTGTTGTTTTTGCTTTGATATTCGCGCCAAGGTTTATGTAAACGTAGCGCCGTAACTGACGTACAGTTGTGTTCAAAATAATAGCAGTGTGTTTAAAAACTTGAGTAAAGCTCAAAATCCTTATAATAGTTTTTATTTCCATGCATTGGGAACAATGCACATTATATTCTACATCAAAACATGAAGAAAAATGTATCAATATTTTAATTACTTTACAGAAAATGAAGAAAAATGAACATTGGGCTGTTCAAAAAAATAGCAGTGTCTGCATTTTTCATTACAAACTCCAAATATTTACTGTATAAACTGAAAAAATCTTAAGGATTTAGTATTCCTGTGAATCACTAAACTAATATTTAGTTGTATAACCACAGTTTCTGAGAACTTCTGGCACCTGTGAACAGGTATTCCAGCCCAGGATGATTTGACAACATTCCACAATTCCTCTGCATTTCTTGGTTTTGCCTCAGAAACAGCATTTTTGATGTCACCCCACAAGTTTTCTATCGGATTAAGGTCTGGGGATTGGGCTGGCCACTCCATAACTTTCATTTTGTTGGTCTTGAACCCTGATGCTGCTCGCTTACTGGTGTGTTTGGGGTCGTTGTCTTGTTGAAACACCCATTTCAAGGGCATTTCCTCTTCAGCATAAGGCAACATGACCTCCTCAAGTATTTTGATATATGCAAACTGATCCATGATCCCTGGTATGCGATAAATGGGCCCAACACCACAGTAAGAGAAACATCCCCATATCATGATGCTTGCACCACCATGCTTCACTGTCTTCAGAGTGTACTGTGGCTTGAATTCAGTGTTTGGGGGTCGTCTGAAAAACTGTCTGTGGCTCTTGGACCCAAAAAGAACAATTTTACTTTCATCAGTCCACAAAATGTTTTTCCATTTCTCTTTAGGCCAGTCGACGTGTTCTTTGGCAAACTGTATCCTCTTCAGCACGTCTTTTTTTTTAACAGTGGAACTTTGCGGGGGCTTCTTGCCGATAGATTAGCTTCACACAGGCATCTTCTAATTGTCACAGTACTCACAGGTAACTTCAGACCGTCTTTGATCACCCTGGAGCTGATCATTGGCTGAGTCTTTGCCATTCTGGCTATTCTTCAATCCATTCGAATGGTAGTCTTCTGTTTTCTTCCACGTCTCTCTGGCTTTGCTGTCCATTTTAAAGCACTGGAGATCATTTTAGCTGAGCAGCCCATCATTTTCTGCACTTCTTTACAGTATACGTTTTACCTCTCCAATCAACGTTTTAATCAAAGCACGCTGTTCTTCTGAACAATGTCTGGAACAACCCATGTTTCTCAGGTTTTCAGAGAGAAATGCATGTACAACATGTACTGGCTTCATCCTTAAATTAGGGCCACCTGATTGACACCTGTTTTTTCACAGAATGAATGATCTCACTAATTAAACTCCACACTGCTATTATTTTGAACATGTCCCTTTCACTTAATTATTCGATTACACAGACTCAGGAGCATGCATATCATGAATGGTGGGTCTGTTGGTTTTCTATGACTCTACTACACCTACTGGTAAATTATTTGCCATGTAGTAATATAATTTCCACCAAAAACAGTGATTGATCTGGTTAGTCGTGTTGGACTGCTATTATTTTGAACACAAGTGTATACAGCGACATAATGACGTTTCAGCGACGTAATGACTTGGCTCCGCTTAGCACGGCGAGCTCGGAAAAGCGAACTGGTTCTCAGCTGGCTCGCAAGTTGAAATACACATTTTACCCATTATGTAGAAAAAACCGGGACATTCAGTGTCCCGGATTTTTTTTTTTTCCGGGACAGACCATGAAAATCAGGAAAAACCGGGACAGGTGGCAACACTACTCACACTTGTTTCTGGCCAAGTTGAAGATCCTTGTGGTACTTGGTGGAAACCAGTGGTCTCACCATTTGGTTTGGTTTCATGCATAAAAGCTTTGGAGGCAAGCAACTGAGAAAACTGAAATGCAAAGATTAGAATGAACACAACTTTGCAGCTATTTTGCACTCAGTCTTCTCTATTACATAATTCAGAAGCCAATTAATGTTCAGATCATCAGAATGAGAATAACCAGCTCCTTATGAAACATCATTGCATTTTATTTGTGTGGGGAAAATATCAGTGAGTTATTCCTTCAGCAAGTAGGATTAATGTTCATCTTTGCCTTTGAAGCTCTATATACTTGACAGTGTGGGAAATAAGGAATTTTAAGCAGACTGTCACAGGACAGACGAGTCTGAAATATTGTCTGTCCGTCCAAATTTAAGCCTGTCAAAGGTCTGGAACAATGCGGCCGGGGGTCTGGGGCCTGCCTTAGTGCCCGGGCAGCTGAAGGGCTTTAGGTGCCTGGAGATGGCTTCTCAACTATTTTCAGGCACATTTTTGTGATCTTCAAAGGCCAAATTACACTAGACATTAGCTGCTAATTACACTACAAATTGAATATAATTTACAAGAAAACGTCAGAAGATTCAAGAAAAACATGCTTAAAGTTATAACCAAGAAAAAAGTAATACACACAGGTCAGTTCCATGTCTAGAAAAAAGTATGGGGGCTAAGGATCTTCCACTTGGTTACGACTTACTGGTACTCATATATAGGTACTATAATAACACTCGTGAAACATTGTCAACAATGACCTTTTTTTATATTATGTTTATAATAAGTCTATAAGAAATTTAGTAATTAACAATACAACTCTTATATAACAGAGTTAATATTTTGAGTATGAGATTCCAAGTAACTTTGGAACAAAATGACACTTAAAATCCTCAAAACTAGACATATTTGGCATTCAGACTAAAATCTGCTGGACTGGAACTTAGAAAATAGAAGAAAATTAGACTGCATTTCCGCAGAGAAAATGCAGTGTGCTTGTTGAGCTGTAGCAGAACAGCTATCATGCCAGCATGCTAAAAGCTAGCATGCCAACATGCTAATGCTAACAGTCAGCATACTAACATGCTAACAGTCAGCATACTAACAGCAAGTATATTAACATGCTAACAGTTAGCATGCTGCTAACAGTTACCATGCTAACAACAGTTAGCATAATAACATGCTAACAGCTAGCATACTAGAGTGGAGGAGCTCCTTATGACATCATCACTCCAAAGTTCTACCCATTCATTTCAATGGCACGGAATTTTGCCGAAAAACGGGAATACCGGATGAACGACAAGGGGTAGTGCAACCATTTTAACAAGCACGCCATTCCAGATCGGGCCCTACGTTTCAGCGTTGGAACAGTGTCTCTATCTCGAAAGCCCTAGGAGGAGTAGTAGATCCAAAAAACAGGTTAAACGGAATAATAATAAAAATAAAACTTAAGAACAATAGTGTGCTTTTGCAAGTACACTAATAAAAACACTATTAAAATATAAATCTACATCCTACAAACCAAACAGGCCTGATAGCTTTCAGGCGCCACGCCGGAATTCGGCATACCGACGTGTCTGCGGAAAAAAAAAATTCAGGTTCTCCCAGTGATCTGACAGGCGCAGCTTTCACTCTAACCCACACCAAGGCCTACTAGCCATTAAGCCAATCAGAAATAGGGTAGGGGCGGGTCTTGGGTTTTGGCCAAACAGATTGATAGAGATTCAGCAGTCAATCCACATGCGAATGTGTTTCCCACACTGGCAATGCGAAACATAGCCTATGTCATGGAACGCAACTTTATGAAGCCAGGGGAAAACACCAAAAATATCGATAAAGGCATCAAGAATAAATGGCGCTGGGCTTGGGTAGAGGAGGTGGGTAGAGATGAAAAGCCCTTTGGAAGCTGGTGTCAAAAGCTCCGGCAACCAGGAGCATGCTTCTGCACTTTGTGCGCAAGGAAAATATTATATGGAACTAGTGCGAAAAAAAGTGCTGTCACGGCACGAATTAGGCCCTAGTCATCAAGCAGCTATCCAAGCAATCCAACACACCTCACGTTTGCCGGGGGCAACAGCCACAGCAGATATTCGACCCTCAATGACGGATCGCGTGGCTGATTTAAAAATTCGCTTGTGCTCCTTCATTGCTGAGTTTGACCATGTTGTTTACTGTTGCTCATCCACTCGTCACTTTGTGTCAGAAATTAGTGGAGGATAAACCCGCCCTCACACATCTGTCCATCTCAAGACAGCATGCAAGCTATCTTATTACACACGGCATCTCGCCGGAGTTTAAGAAAAATCTGTCCGACAAGCTAAAGAATGCCATGTTTTCACTCAATATTGATGAGGCCACGGACAAAAGGATGGATAAAATTCTTAATATTCTGGTCCGATTTTATGACGAGGATGCAGGCAGTGTAAAAATGCAGCACCTTTGCCAGCAAAAGCGTAAACATAGCAAATGCCCCAGCATTGATGCAGGAACTGAAAGATGTCCTGCAGTCATATAGGGAGGGAAAGTGAAACGTAGCGTTCCTAAGCCGAGAGCCATACTATTGAAAATCCCATAGACCTGATTTTTAAAAAAATCCCACGAAGTTATGACGTGGAATTTGTACACCCCCAAAAAATATGTTGTATATGTTGGGATTATCTACTAACTGTGAAAGTATCAGGTGAAATTTTGCTGTCTTTTAAAAGATCGAAATTGCGCCTAACCTGTCAGAAACGGACTACAACCAAACTGTCTAGTCAGAGTCGCTCATATTACGTCAGCAGCATACCTGTCAACCCTCCCGTTTTTCCCGGGAAATCCCTTATTTTGACTTATTTCCCGCTGTCTTCCCGTTTTTTTATTTTCCCGAAAATATCCCGTATTTTGACATTATATAAAAGTCCCGTATTTTCGCAATATAAAAAAGTCGGTAGGTCCAGAATTCATGACGCGCCTCTGACAGGAGTTTACAGCAGGAAGTCGGGCCATGAATTCACGTCCCCGCCTTCTCAGGCATCAGTAATTACATAACTACGTCCGGAGGCGAGGCTGAACAAGTGATTAGGTCCAGTGTTGCCAGATTGGGCGGTTTCCCGCCCAAGTTGGGCGGTTTCAAGTGCATTTTGGCAGGTTTTGAACATATTTTGGGCTGGAAAACGTCAGCAGTATCTGGCAACACTGATTAGGTCTGAGGTGAAGATGGCGATGCTAATAGCTAAGAAAAACATTAGCCTCTCTTTCTTTGATGATTTCAACAAGTGCGTGGCTGGAATGTTCCCAGACTCATCCCTCGCAAAGAAATTTTCCATGGGGAAAACGAAAGCCTCCCAAATAATCAAAGGTAAGCTACACATGTTTACATTAAGTATGTCCTGGCTAAGACCTCATAAATAGCCTAGTGTAAACTAATTGGTGTATTAACTGTTTTATCCACTCATTGTCTATTTTATTTTCTATCTGAAACTTACCCATTTTAAATCACTCTTGTTTTAATATTTTATATTACTCTTTATTACTCTATCTATCTATCTATCTATCTATCTATCTATCTATCTATCTATCTATCTATCTATCTATCTAGTGTTCTGAGGCCATGATTATGGTAAAAATGGAATTGAATTTATTGACTGGTTATATAATGACCTTTCTTATTTTAACATAAGATACGTATTTTAGCCCTTAATTTGGGAAATAACTGATACCACTGAAAGCAAATAAAAATAAATGTATAGTTTATTCACAAATGCACTCTATAAACCATAAGCATATTGAGTTTGTGTCTTGGCTATCACCAACATGCACCAGAGTACAGGAAATCACAAATACTATATAGAAAATTGCCCCCTATTCAACTACACACCCACTTTTGGTGAAGGGTATGACTTTCCGAAATTTTCCCTTATTTTGAGTTAAAAATCTGGGAAATATCCCTTTTTTTTCAAACCTCAAAGTTGACAGGTATGGTCAGCAATAGGCTTAGCTATCCCACGACTGGGAAGATCTGTGTATTTTGATCATGCTATGTTTTGCGCCAGACTGCAACCACCGGTCAGAGACAAATGGTTGCAAATTTTTTACTTTCCCAAAAGATCCCGAACAACGTTGGATTTTGATTGAAATAATCAGGTGAGTTACATGTACACAGTCCTTTGGTTCAATTTTTTTGCAATCTATGTTAGCTTCTGACTAATGTTAGGCTAACGTATTAATGCTAGCTGTAGTTGAACAGAGGTTTATAGTCAAGTGGTTTTTATTGTCATTTCAACCATATACACTGTATACAGTGAGACGAAATACCATTTCACCATGGATCAAGTGGTGTTACATTTAAACTATATAAAAAGACATTCAAGACAAGGCAACATATTTAGTGCATGCAAGAGGTAAGCATAAAGTGCAGTGACTACTTAAGGTAGTGCATAGCGGCAGTTGACTTCATGCCCTGATCTGTAATGGTTATCCCCACAAGGGATGCATTTCTTATTGGTACAGAAATACTCCGCCAACCACGCTATACAAATCGGCATGTTGATGTAGGCTACTCGCCGGCCACTACCTGCTACAGATTTGGAAAGGTGCTAGACTTGCGGTGATGTCACATACGCGACGTCGGGTCCGTGTAGTCTTTGATCAGCTTATTAAAAAACATTCAAAACAATTCAAATCGGTGGAAAAAATAAAGTATGATCACCAGGATCGATAGAGCTACCCGACATGCACAACATATGGAAGCCATTGTCTTAACTTTGAAGTGTAACCCGAAATGTAATTTTTTGAAAAGATATTCCCATTCATTTTGCCATAGAGTTTGGAACGCATCCAGTAGAGGGTGATGAGATTACTTTCCCTCCCTATGGGCTGGAGTGGGGACAAGTCACCAATATTCTACTGGACAACTGTGCAAAAAAATATATGTATAAAAATTTAAAAAAATATGCAAAAAAATATAGCTTACTGTATAGTAAGCTATATTTTTTAAGTTTTCTATTAAATAATTTTCTCTTAATAGCAAATTGTTTTGAATAAACAACTTTAGGGTTGTAGTATTATATATGGTTTTGTTGCACTGTAACTGTTTCAAAAAGTATTTAAAATAAATGGTGCATATTTTGCTATTATATTTTTTAAAGAAATGATTGTGTCCTTGTTCATGTCATTTAGTCAATGGTTAGGCTACTAATCAATTCCTAGTTTACTTTGGAGTATTGTAATTGCCACCTGCTGACCTTTCTTGGTATGGCTGTAGTATCTGTAGTCTCATATGCTATACAAGCAATAAGTAGGCAGGTATGTGACTAGTTAAAAGCAGGGATGGATTATTGAACAGGCCTGTCAGTCCCAAGAGCTCTGGTGCTCTGCACAAAGATGCTACTGTAATATAGGCTTATATTGGGTTTGTTCATCTCATGTCTGAATGTTGTCCATTTATTTCGACAAAATTCACCACAATCTATCATTTAAGGGACTAATTAAAAAAAATTCTCCCAGGGGAACATACCCCTGAACCCCACTTGACAATAATGATGATCAGAGTTATACACAGACATATGTATATCTGGGCCCAGGGGCCAACATGTTATGTGTTAAGTGTGTCGCATACATAGCACCCCCACCCTGCTCACCTCCCGGGCAGGGAAAAAAGTTCAGGCTCAGGAATTTTTTCCACTATCACCCCGAGCATATGACGATGTCATTCTTATTATGAATAAAAGAAATGCACATAATAATGTGGCAGCGGGGGTGTGGTAGAGCATCGGCTGAAAACGGTGAGAAGGCAGGTTGACCCAGCAGGTAACATGTGATGAGGTGTACCTGTGTCAAATTACTGGCTGTCTATTAACCTGTGTCTCTGTGTGTCTTTCAGACAGTCAGAAATGAGAGAGAGAGAGAGAGAGAGAGAGAGCGCAGCATCACCCCACATGTGTGTGTATGTTTATGTGTTGAGCTGTGAATGAAAAGCATGTGAAATAAAAGAACCCACCTGTTCTGAAGCCTGCTTCCAGTTCCTCAGTTCCCCCACAAGTCCAAGAGTTATTACACTGATGCCAAAACCCAGGATTGAGGAACGAATGCCATGATGGGATCCAAACCATTCAGAGAGCTCCTCCAAATGCTCACCGATAACCTCCAGCACCAGCAGCACACCCTCGTCATGCTGATGGTAGATCAGGGTCGGCACTTCCAGGCTCTGCTTGAAGCCCAGGCAGAGGACCGGCAGGTGATACGGAGTTGGATCCAGTCTGCAGGTGCTCCAGCCATCGTTCCTGAGGTTAGTGTGCCCGTCCAGCTGGTGAAGATGGGGCCACAGGACGACCCCAACGTCTTCCTTGAGCTGTTCAAGCATGTTGTGGACATGAGCTCATGGCCAGCCTCTCAGTGGGCGGCTCATCTACTGCGGCTCCTGTCAGGGGAAGCCCAGCTCACAGCTTGACAGCTCCCAGCCACCAACATGCTGGAGTACCCCCACCTGAAGTAAGCCATCATACAGCGGATCAGCCATGGCCCAGAAGAGCAGCACCAGTGCTTCCGCTTGCTGGCTTACAGTGAAGTGGGCCGGTTGTTTGCGTTCGCGCAACAGCTCCAAGATGCCTGTGAGCAGTGGCTGTTGGCCGGCGAGTGCGATGTCAAATCCATCATTGAGTGAGTGACACTGGATTGGTTTGTTGCCCAGCTGCTGAGTAGGATATCAGTGTGGACCCGGTGTCACCGACTGATGTCACTGGAGGAGGCGGTCTGACTGGCTGAGGATCAACTGACGGCGTATCTGGAAGCAGGCTGTGCTACAACTTCCTCTGTCTCTCATTCACTTTCTCCTTCTCCCCCTCCCTCTCCTTGCTCCTCTCCTACCCCAGCTCTGTGGAAACAGGGGCCAACTCCCCCGAAACCTGCTCCCCACGCCTGTGTCTATCTCCATGTTTCTACTCTCCCCTCTCCTTCTGTGTCTTTGCCACCATTAACCCCCCCCCCCCCCCCCCCGCCCCCTCCACAGATGAACTCATCCATGCTCACCAGAACCCAGAGCGAGCCTGGGCAGGTCTGTAGGCATGGAGGGAAGGCGGGGAATCAGCACTTCCACAAGCTACTGATTTGCATCCCCGATGCACCTCAGGCCTCCCTTGATCGAGCGGGGGTGTACAGGATAGCTGTGAGTATGCAAGGAGGTACATACCATATCAGGCTTTGGTGGATTTGGGTTGTAATCAGACCGCCATACATTAAAGCCTGACTCAATGCAGGGCACTGGGAAATGCATGTTTAGTGAAGGTTAAGTGTGTGCACAGTGAAAGACACAAATATCTGCTGATGCCCATCTCTATCCACTTCCAGGGAGAAAAACATAGCGTAGAGGCCATGGTTAGCCTGAGCCTCACTCACCTGCCGATTCTGGAAACAGATTGGCCAGGGTTTAAAGCACTGATGAAACAGAAAGTGGTGAGTCCTGCAGTAGCATGTCACGGAGGGATCCCGCCACAACGTTGGCTGGGGAGGCAGTCTCAAGCATGCCCGTGTCAGTTCTGCATAATGATGACACAGAGAGTGGAGAAAGCACTCCTTCCTTTCTGGGGAATCCCTTAGGGGACTTCCCATTGGAGCAGGCACATGACGAGTCTCTGAGACATGCCTTTGACCAAGTGAAAGTAATTGATGGCCAAATCCTCCAGCCTAACGTTGTGCTCTCCCTCCTATACTTTTGTATTATTAAGGATAGACTGTATTGAGTGATGCAGGACACTCAATCAAAAGAAAAGATGACACAGTTATTGGTTCCAAAGAGCCGCAGGGAGCTTTTATTCCATGCGGCTCATTATAATCCTATGGCTAGGCATTTATGGCAGGATAAAATACTAAATCATCTCATGGCCCATTTCTATTGGTCAGGAATTCACACCGATTTCCACAGGTGGTGTGCAGCATGTTGTAAATACCAGCTGGTAAATCCAGCAGCCAGACCAAAAGTGCCATTGCATCCATTGCCACTGATGGAGATCTCCTTCAAAAGAATTGGCATGGATCTCATCAGGCCATTACATTGATCTACATGCGGATATCACTTTGTGTTAGTCATTGTGGATTATGCAAAGCAATACCCGGAAGCAGTGCCACTCTGCAGTATCTCAGCATGCAGTGTTGTGGAGGGATTCTTTTGCATTATCTCCTGAGTCAGGATTCCAAAAGAGATCCTGACTGATCAAGGCACTACGTTTATGTCACGCACACTGTGCAAATTATTGGGGATTAAATCGATTTGTACTAGTGTTTATCATCCGCAAACTGACTGGCTGGTCGAATGATTTAACCAGACACTTAAGAGCATGATTCATAAGTTCGTTCATGGGTATACTAAAAAGTGGGATAGGTGGCTTGACCCTCTGTTGTTTGCAGTGCGCAAGGTCCCACAAGCCTCCACCAGGTTTTCCCTGTTTGAATTTCTGTATGGGCACAAACCCTGTGGTGTCTTAGACATTATTAGAGAAAATTGGGAAGAGGGGCCTTCTCAAAGTAAAAATGAAATTCAACAAGTGTCATGATCCACCCCGGACTTCCACTCCGGAGATTTACTATCTCCCAGTTCAGCACAATCCGGGTCTGGGACGGGACTTCCATCTTGCCAGCATTCACTTCCTGGTCTGCTCTGCTGTGTATAAATAGGCTGTTCTCAGAAGGGGACTTTGCCGAAACGTCTCGTCTGTTTCTCACGTCGTCTCTGTGCCATTTTTTGCTTCCTGGATTTTTGCTCTCTCTTTTGCCTAGTCTTAGCCACAGTTCTTTGTACTCACATTTTGTCAGTTTTCATGTTTTTTGCACTACATTTTTTGTCTCCAGTTTTTGTCAGAACTATTTTTCATGTTTTTTCATATTAGCACTTTGTCTTTGTCTACCTCGTTGTTGTCTGGATTATTTTTGCTATTTTTGTTCGTTGACTCTTTTTGGACTTGAATTAAATCATTTTTTATTCATTGGATTTTCTGATTTGTGTTCTGCTATTGGATCCTAACTCACCACATCTCGCCACCCTTAACAGTACGTTCTGGCCAACATGGATCCAGCGGAACTTAACCATCTGAGAACAGCTATGCAGAAGCAAGGATCCCTCCTCGGGACCCACCAACAGGAACTCAGGCAGATCACAGAACCTGGCCACCCTGTCCGACTCACTCAACCTCCTAGCCACACAACTCCAGCACTCCCAAGCTGTGCCTACCCCTGCCCAGCCATCTCTTTCTTCACCTCCTGCCACCGCCGCTTTTCACGAACCAAGACTCCCTTCGCCTCAGCCCTACAGTGGAGAACCAGGTACCTGCAGATCTTTTTTGTCACAGTGTTCGCTGATCTTGGAGCTCCAACCTCTGGCTTTCCCCACAGAATGCTCCCGGGTAGCCTATACCATCACGCTCCTCACCGGCAAGGCCAGGGAATGGGGAATGGCGGTCTGGGACACAGACATGCCCTGTTGTTCCAGCTTCAAGTAATTCTCTGAGGAAATGAGGCGAACATTCGACTGTTCTCTGTCCAGCCGGGAGGCAGCAAGAGAGCTCATGGAGCTGCGGCAGGGGTCCCGATCCACCTCAGATTATGCCAGTGAGTTTTGGATATTGGCAGCATCATGTGGTTGGAATGAGAGTGCCCTGATCGACATGTTCCTACATGGCTTATCTGACGCCATCAAGGATGAACTCATCTCGAGGGAACTGCCATAGGACCGCTCCAGTCTGATAGACCTTGCCAATTGTATTGACGCACGGGTCCAACAACGGAGGAGAGAGAGAAGCCGCCGCAACTTCAACCCCTCTCCACCACCCGTCTAGTCCATTGAACCCATGCAGGTAGATCGGATACGGGTGTCAGCAGAGAAACGACTGCGCCGACGGAGCATGGGGGCTTGTTTCTACTGCAGTCAGCAGGAACACATCTGCTGAGCCTGCCCGCTAAAAGGACGAGCCCACCAGTGAATCGAGGGGCCCTGGTGGGCAATGCTCGGAACCAGTCCCCTGCTGACCGACCGTTGCTCCCCATCATCATCACTCTCAACAATCAGCATCACCATCTTCAGACGCTCGTCAACTCTGGGGCGGACAAGAACCTGATCTGCTCCACCACCGCCAAGGATCTCGGAATCCCGTTACTCGCCCTCAAGAGGTCCCTCTCACCGTCCTGACACTCAATGGCACTGGCTTGACCACCATCACTCACCTCACCACCCCGGTCACCCTAAGGATTTCAGGCAATCACTCCAAAACTATACAACTTCACATCATGAACAACCCTCACATTCCCATTATTCTTGGATTGCCCTGATTGATGCAGCACAACCCCCACTTAATCTGGACTGCCCATACCATCTTAGGCTGGAGTCCTTCTTGCCTGGCCTCCTGCCTGAACTCTGCTCTGCCTCATGCCAAACCACCTCAGCCCTCAGTCAGCGAGTTTCCCGACCTTTCTCATGTGCCTCCGGAATATCTGGACCTCAAGCCTGTCTTCAGTAAGACCCGAGCAGTGTCCCTTCCCCCTCATAGGCCCTATGACTGTGGTATCGACCTCCTGCCTGGGATGGCGCCACCCAAGGGACGTCTCTACTCTCTTTCCCCTGCCGAGAGACAAGCCATGGAGAAATACATCACTGAGTCTCTGGCAGCTGGGATCATCCACCCTTCCTCCTCCCCAGCAGGGGTGGGATTCTTCTTTGTGGAGAAGAAAGACAAGTCACTCTGCCCCTGCATTGACTATCGAGGTCTCAACGCCATCACAGTCTTCCTGCTTCCTGAGTTGTTCGCGCCGAGTCCTTTTTTCCTGCGAGTGCCGGCGTTAATTACTAATCCTTTTTTAACTTTTTTTCTACAAATAAATTTCCAGTATCCTCTTCATTTTTATTGTACTGTCGCTTTCATTTTTGTACTTTTCACTTTTGCTTTCCTTTTTCCGGTTTTTTTTTTCCCGTTTTTTTCTCTTTCTTTTTTCAGAAGAACGCCGAGACCGGAAGCTTTCTTTTTCTCTCCTCCTGTGTAAAGACCACAAGTGGAGGCCATCCACATCTGATCTGCTTTAATATCAACAGATCTTCATTTAAGGTACGTGAATCTTTTCATCATGGCACACCTTCAGCCTGTTCAGTGTGCTGAGTGCAGGATGTTTAGTCATTCTTCCTCCGTCACTAGCGATAGCTTTATTAGCTTTACTTGTGATAAGTGCAGATTAGTTAGCTCTCTGACGGAGAAGATTACAGTGCTAGAAGCGCGTGTCCAGGCTTTAGAGCAGGTTAGTGAGCGTGAGAACAGTGTAGTTTCTGTTAGGGAAAGTCTGGACGCCCTAGGTGGAGTTAGCAATCCCCCAACTCCGGCATTAGAGCCCTTACAGCGGGGCGAATGGGTGATGGCTCGGCGGCATAAGCGTAGAGCCAAAGCTACCGCTGAGGCTCGCCCACGGGAGCACCACTCCTCTCCGCGTCACGTGTCGAAAGGTTTGCTCTCCTTAGTGATGCATCCACTGAGAAACCTGAAAAAGCTCTGGTTATAGGGGACCCTATCATACGGCACGTGAAATTAGCTCAGCCTTTAGGGGCACCAGCAGCTTTAGTCAGGTGTATACCGGGAGCCAGGGCGCTGAAAATAGCAGGTAATCTTAGGGTCCTAGGCAAGCACAGGTTCTCAAAGATAGTTATCCATGCAAGAGCTAATGATATATGCCTTTGTCAGTCTGAGGTTACTAAGAGTAACTTTGTAGAGGTGTTTAAATTAGCGAAGGCGATGTCTGATGCTGTAGTATGCTCTGGCCCCATCCCAATGCGGCGTGGCAATGTAGCTTACAGCAGGTTATGGTCGCTGAACTGCTGGCTGTCCAGGTGGTGCTCTGAAAACAGTGTGGGCTTTATAGATAATTGGACTAATTTTGAGGGCACTGCTGGCCTGTTAGGGTGGGACGGTATCCATCCCACTCGGGAAGGTGCTGCTCTCATTTCCTGCAGCATAGGTCATAGTCTCAGAACAGGCCTAGTTAATTTCTGACAATCCAGAGCCAAGGCCAGGGAGCAGATGAACAGGCTAAACCGACTGTCTGCTAGCTGCACAGAGTCGTCACTCAGGGCCCACTACATCGAGACTGTGTCTGTTCCCCGAGCTCAACAAAAAGGTAGAAATTTTCAGAGAGTTTGTTCCAGTAACCTAATCAATATAAAATTAGATCATACTGACTGTACAGCTGCTGCCAGCACCTTTGATCTAAAGGTGGGGCTATTAAATATTAGATCTCTTACATCTAAAGCGCTAATGGTTAATGAACTCATTACTGATCAGAAGTTTAATGTACTGTGTTTAACAGAAACATGGATTAAGCCAAATGAATATATAGCATTAAATGAAGCAAGTCCTCCTGGATACAGTTATATACACCAGCCTCGTCTAACTGGCAGAGGAGGAGGCGTCGCGGTTATTTATAACGATTATCTAGGTGTAACACAAAAACCTGGTTATAAATTTAATACATTTGAAGTTCTTCATACTCATATAATGTATGTAGCCTCGAAAAATAAGTCTACCTAGTTAATTCCATTGCTTATTATTTACAGGCCCCCGGGGCCATATTCTGAGTTTCTTTCTGAATTTGCAGATTTTATCTCAGATCTGGTTATTTCCTTAGACAAAGCTTTAGTTGTCGGAGATTTTAATATTCACTTTGATAACCCAGAAGACCCTTTAAAAACAGCGTTTGTGTCCATCTTAGACTCAGTCGGGATTAAGCAGAATGTCATAGGACCGACCCATAATGGTGGTCACACCCTTGATCTAATACTAACATTCAGATTAAACGTAGATAATATAGTCATACTTCCACAGTCTGAAGTTATCGCAGATCATTGTCTCATCTCATTCAAGATATGTCTGAGTAATAATATATGCACCTCACCACGCTACTGTATTAAACATACTTTCACGTCAACTACTGCACAGAGCTTTATAAATGATCTCCCAGAGCTGTCAACTTTGATTGGGTCACTGTCAGCCCCTGCAGAACTTGATCAGGCAACTGAATGCTTATAGTCAACATTCCGCCATACTTTAGATAATGTAGCTCCTCTAAAAAGGAAAATGGTCAGAGACAAAAAATTAGCACCCTGGTATAATGATGACACTCGCACATTAAAACAGACCACTCGAAAATTGGAACGGAAATGGCGTCAAACAAAATTGGTAGTGTTCAAATTAGCTTGGAAGGAGAGCTTCCTGAAGTATAGAAAAGCTCTTAGTGCTGCGAAATCAACATATTTCTCCTCCCTAATAGAAGATAACAAAAATAATCCTAGATTCCTATTTAATACTATAGCAAAATTAACCAGGAATAAGTCCACTATCAACACATGCACACCTGCAGTATGTAGTAGCAACGACTTCATGAATTTTTTTTAATGACAAAATTGAGAATATCCGACAAAAAATTCAAACTACTAATTTAAGGTTAGACAATGAAAGTGACCTTGTAGTTAACAATATAACTGTATCAGATCATCAGTTAGAATGTTTTACTCCCCTAAAAGAAACTGAATTACTTTCATTAATCTTTACATCAAAAGCCTCAACTTGCGTACTAGATCCCTTACCGACACATCTATTCAAACAGATAATGCCTGGAGTAATTGAACCGCTTCTAAAAATAATAAATTCTTCTCTTATGATTGGCTATGTACC
This sequence comes from Neoarius graeffei, assembly GCF_027579695.1. NCBI lineage: Eukaryota > Metazoa > Chordata > Actinopteri > Siluriformes > Ariidae > Neoarius > Neoarius graeffei. Next base: position 35,406,676 of record NC_083570.1, on the reverse strand, counting down.
CAAATCCTTTAAACTAGCAGTTATCAAACCCCTGATTAAAAAACCTGACCTTGATCCCTGTCAGCTGTCCAATTATCGGCCAATTTCAAACCTCCCCTTTATCTCCAAGATCCTTGAAAAAGCTGTGGCACAGCAGTTATGCTCATATTTACATAGGAATAACATCCATGAAATGTATCAGTCAGGATTTAGACCTCATCATAGCACAGAGACAGCACTGGTTAAAGTAGTAAACGGCCTACTGTTGGCGTCTGATCAGGGCTGTGTCTCGCTACTTGTGTTGCTTGACCTTAGTGCAGCATTTGATACCATTGATCATTCCATTCTTCTGGATAGACTAGAAAATGTTGTGGGAGTTAAGGGAATGGCCCTCTCCTGACTCAGGTCTTATCTAACTGATCGTTATCAGTATGTTGATATAAATGGTGATATTTCTAGACGTACCGAGGTAAAGTTTGGTGTTCCACAAGGTTCTGTCTTGGGTCCACTGCTTTTTTCTCTATATATGTTACCTCTGGGAAATATTATTCATAAACATTGTATTAGTTTCCACTGTTATGCTGATGACACACAGTTGTATGTCTCTGCAAAACCTGATGAGAGACACCAGCTTAACAGAATTGAGGAATGTGTTAAGGACATTAGACACTGGATGCTTATTAATTTCCTTCTGCTTAACTCTGACAAGACAGAAGTACTTGTGCTAGGACCACATACAGCTAGAAGTAAGTTTTCTGATTACACAGTGACTCTGGATGGCCTTTCTGTTTCTTCACGTGCAGCAGTAAAAGACCTCGGAGTGATTATTGACCCCAGTCTTTCATTCGAAACTCACACTGATAACATCACCCGAATAGCTTTCTTTCATCTCAGAAATATTGCAAAGATAAGAAATTTAATGTCATTGCATGATGCAGAAAAACTAGTCCATGCTTTCGTTACCTCCAGGTTGGATTATTGTAATGCCTTACTGTCTGGATGTTCCAATAAGTGCATAAACAAGCTCCAGTTAGTTCAAAATGCAGCAGCAAGAGTCCTTACTAGAACTAGAAAATATGACCACATCACGCCTGTCTTATCCACACTGCATTGGCATCCAATCAAATTTCGTATTGATTATAAAATACTACTATTGACCTTTACAGCACTAAATGGTCTCGCACCACAGTACCTGAGTGAACTTCTGCTCCTCTATGACCCGCCATGCCTACTTAGATCAAAAGGTGCAGACTATCTGCTGGTACCTCGTATAGTGAAGGCTACATCAGGGGGCAGAGCCTTTTCTTACAAAGCCCCACCGTTATGGAACAGCCTTCCAAGTAATGTTCGGGAATCAGACACAGTCTCAGCATTTAAGTCTAGGCTGAAAACATATCTGTTTAGTCAAGCCTTTTGTTAATGGTGTTTATGAGGTAAAGGAGTAGATCTGGAGGGTCCTCAGACATAGAGTGTTTTGGGAAACTGGGATGTATGGATGCTGTCAGTCCCCACTCGCTTGCTCACTCGAGTTTGTTGACGGTGTAGTGGCTGGCTGCTTTATGTCCCGGGGCTCCCTCATGCCTGTGTTACCTTCTGGCTCTCTCCTTTTAGTTATGCTGTCATAGTTAGTTGCCGGAGTCCCTGCTTGTACTCGGTGCAATATGTATACTGCTCCTACAGACCCGGTGAAATGTAACTGAATTGTCTTGGCCAGCCCTAAGGGTCCCATCTGCATCTCATCATTGCTGAGGAGTGTGCTCCCATCACCCAATCAAGCATCCAGCCAGAGCAGGTCATGATATTTTTTTACCATATTAACATGCCATTGTTGTGTGTTATGCCTGATGTAAAGACTCTTGTCTCTGCGAGCCTACCACACAGATTTAATACTTGTCATTTTTAGGGCATACCTAACAACCTGTGTTTTCTTTCTCTCTCCCCCCCCCAATCTGTCCCTCTGAGTTACATGTTGATCCTGGGATTGAGATGCTGGCCTCTTCTGCCCCTCGGACCTGCTTGATCCATCCTGGTGCCCTGTGTCTGGTCGGAGTTTTATCGCACCGCTCCTGTGAAGGACGGCCCCATGAGGACAGTTGAGGGTTATACCTGTTAAAACTGTTAATATTATAGTCAGGCTGTCTGTTGTTGCCCAAATGAGGATGGGTTCCCTTTTGAGTCTGGTTCCTCTCGAGGTTTCTTCCTCATGTTGTCTGAGGGAGTTTTTTCTTGCCACCATCGCCACAGGCTTGCTCATTGGGGATAGATTAGGGATAAAATTAGCTCATGTTTTAAGTCATTCAAATTCTGTAAAGCTGCTTTGCGACAATGTTTATTGTTAAAAGCGCTATACAAATAAACTTGATTTGATTTAATCACAGTCAAGAACCTCTACCCACTACCGCTCATGACAACAGCCTTCAAACTACTCCAGGGAGCTAAGGTGTTCACTAAACTGGACTTATGCAATGCCTATCACCTAGTTAGGATCAGGGAAGGGGATGAGTGGAAGACCACCACAGGCCACTATGAGTACCTTGTAGTCCCTTTTGGCCTGACTAATGCACCCGTGGTATTCCAGGTATTGGTTAATGATGTCTTGAGGGACTTTCTTAACACCTTTGTCTTTGTTTACCTGGATGATACCTTCATTTTCTTTTGAGACCTTCCTGGAGGAACATCGGGGTCACCTCCAGCAGGTTCTTCAATGCCTGCTGGAGAATAAGCTGTTCGTTAAGGCAGAGAAGAGAGAGTTCCACCAAGGCTCTGTCTTGTTCCTGGGGTTCATCATTTCACCAGCCAAAATCCAGATGGACCCCCTCAAGCTGAAGGCAGTTGCTGACTGGCCCACCCCATCATCGAGACGAGAGCTCCAGCACTTCCTGGGGTTCGCCAACTTTTACAGGCATTTCATCTGCAACTTCAGCATGGTGGCTGGACCTCTCTCAGCCCTGACCTCGACCAAGATCAAGTTCAAGTGGGGGGAGGAAGCAGAGAAAGCCTTTTCGAGTCTCAAGCACAGGTTTACCACAGCACCCATTCACACCAAACCTGATTCTACCAAGCAGTTTATCGTCGAGGTTGAAGCCTCCGAGTCAGGGGTTGGAGCCATCCTATCTCAGAGGGCCAATGACAACAAGGTCCACCCATGCTTCTTCTCCCACCAGCTATCCTCAGCTGAACAAAACTACAACATCGGCGACCGAGAACTACTGGCTGAGAAACTAGCCTTGGAGGAGTGGAGGCACTGGCTCGAGGGGTCTGACCTCCTGTTCCTAGTCTGGACCAACCATAAAAACCTGGAGTACCTCAAGTCTGCCAAACGTCTCAACTCTCGTCAAGCCCGTTGATCTCTCTTCTTCTCCCAATTCAACTTCACGCTCTCCTACTGCCCAGGCTCCAAGAATGGCAAACCCGACACCCTATCCAGGATGTTCTCTTTCCACCAAGAGGACTCCAAGCCACCCGAGACTATCCTTCCTCCCGGTGGGAGCCACTATTCTAGAATTTGAGACGCTCATGCAGAAGGCCCTGGAGCAGGACCCCGGTGAAGGTAACTCCAACAATATTCCTCATAACCATCTGTTTGTTCCTTGTCATGTGCGAACTCAGGTGCTGCAGTGGGGTCACGGTTCCAAGCTGGCCTGTCATCCGGGAGCCGCCTGAACCCTGGCTCTCATCCAGCAGCACTTTTGGTGGGCATCCATCAAGGAGGATATCCAGGAGTTTGTGGCAGCCTGTGACACATGCTCCCAGAACAAGACAGTCAATCGACCCCCTGCCGGCTTACTAAGACCCCTTCCTACTCTGCATCGACCTTCGTCTCACATCGCCCTGGACTTCATCACAGGACTCCCCAACTCAGGTGGCAATACATGCATCCTCACTGTTATTGATCGTTTTTCTAAGACCATCTATTTCATTCCTCTGCCCAAGCTCCCCTCAGCCAAAGAGACCACAGAACTACTCATCCACCACGTTTTCCACCTACATGGTCTGCCTACCGACATAGTTTCTGACCAGGGTCCTCAGTTCACTGCACAGTTCTGGAGAGCCTTCTGCAAACTCATCGGGGCCACCTGGAGTCTCTCCTCAGGCTTCCACCCACAGACCAATGGCCAGGCAGAACAGGCTAACCAGGCTTTGGAGGTTGCACTCAGGTGCATGGCATCCAGGGATGCCAGTTCTTGGAGCAAGTACCTACCTTGGATTGAATATGCACATAACACTCTCCCTTCCTCCGCCTCAGGTCTCTCTCCGTTCCAGTGCTCACTAGGGTACCAACCACCACTGTTCCCCAGCCAGGAGGAGGAGGTGGCCGTACCATCAGCCCAGGCCTTTATATACCACTGCAGGGGAACGTGGGCATTGGCCCAGAGAAGACTCATTTGCTCCGCACTTGCATCCAAGAAGCAGGCCAACAAACATCGCTCCAAGGCACCCACCTACCGAGTGGGTCAATGAGTTATGCTCTCCACACGCCACCTGCCACTTAGGGCCATCTCTCACAAGCTGGCACCCAGGTTCCTTGGACCCTTCCTCATCAAGAAGGTAATCAACCCATGTTCCATTAGACTGGCATTACCACTCACCATGCGATGTGTTCACCCCACCTTTCATGTATCACAGCTTAAACCTCTGGTTTCTGGTCCTCTTCTCTGATGTGTTCTCGCCCCTCCCTGGTCACAATAACCACATTGAGACTCCCCCAGGGGTGGTGGTGTGCAGCCACCCGTATCAGCTTCCCAAACACAAGAAAAATGTGGTTTGTGAGGTGGGGTCGTAGCAGGTTGTGCCTGTGCTAGTTTGAATGGTCTCAGTAAGAGGGATGTGACTGTAAAGTTTGGCGGGGCTAGGACCATCGGCGGCTGAGTTATGAAGTTTTAAATTCGGGCCCGCGTGGGCCTCCATTTCACAAGCCATGTTATGACATAATGCATTCGCCCAGTGTAACATTTGGAAGAAAATTATATGTAGATTTAGACCCATATCTTTAAAATTTTTAAATGGGCCATCTGGTTTGATGCGTTTGAAAAACAGATGGACACATTCAAATTGTTTTTTTTATCGGCCATCCGGTCTGATGCTTTTGAAATACAGACAGACAAATTTGAAAATTACTGGTCAATGTCCACTGATCTGGCCTTATTTCCCACACTGCTTGAAAACTGACTTTAAATCCTTGTTTTCTACTGAATACTGATCATTTCAAAAAGCAAAAACCCTAAAAATAAAGTAGAATTCAACAATATGCTGGTTCTTAAAGAGTTTACTGACCATCACCACATACTTGGCAACCCCTAGAGAATGAAAAGCAGTAGATCAGATCATGCAGCGCAGTTGCACCCTTCTAGGGGGGTCCAGGGGCATGCGCCTGTAGGAAATTTAGAATAAGGAAAAAAATTGGTGGAAATGGTGCATTCTACTACATTCTGAGTGTCATATTTGAAGAAAATTGATCAAGAAATCAGGCTAACATACTTCACAAACTGCATACTTCTCACCTCACCTCAATGCTTTGATGCTGGATAATCTGATGACCAAGTCGCCTTGAACTTCTTGTCATAGCAAATCTTTTTTTCTTCTGAGTTTTCACTGTTCACTATCACCAGAGTGTGTTTGGTTTTTACACAAACTGGTGCAATTTGTTGTAACATGTGACCTCAGTGCTGAATGGCTAGAATCATAATGAGAATCAATGGAATGGCGCGATAGAGTGGTACAATTTAGATTCAACATCAAATTCGTGCCATTCCATTGGCTCTTGGCTTCACTTAATATGGCTATTTGGCACATTATACTTGTATCCCCTGTGCCAAAAACAGCTGACGTGAGATCAGAAGAGCAAATCCAACAGTGTTCGCTGATTATTTTGTAATGCGGTAGTTTATAGAGCTAAAAGTGGTAGGCGGTATTCACCTGTCAAAAGCAGTAGACTGTTGCATGAATTAGTAGAGTTGGCAAGTATGTTACTATGAAACCAGGACCAAAAAGTTTGTGTTGTTCAGTATGAGTTGCGGTGGATCTCGAGAACACTGGGTATGAGGTGAGAATATGCCCTGGATGAGATACCAGTCTGTTGCATGGCATTACACACACACACACACACACACACACACACACCTTGGGGCAATTTAGAAATACCAATCTACCCACAGGCATGTTTTTAGGAGGTGGGAGGAAACCAAAGAACCCGGAAGAAATCCACATGTAAAACATCCAAAAGTCCCCACAGACAGTAATCTGAGCTCAAGATTAAAACAGAAACCCTGGAGCTGTGAGACAGCGATCAGTACTCCTGCAGAGATCACTCTGTGCCATTTTTATTTTGGATTAATAAAAAAATTGTCAAAATCCTGTCAGCAATTCCGGATGAAACAGTGGAGAAGTAGCTATAGAAAGATAACATATGGGAAAATAATTAAACAACAGGCTATAGTCTTAAAAAGGCTCTTTAAGGGTTGAGTTCTCAGCTTCAGTGGGATCTTCTCTGAAAGATAAACCCTTTGTTTAAATGCATAAATGTTTACTCCACAGGAACAACCTGAAAAAAACATCATGGGTGCAATATAGATAATAATTTCTTTTGTATGTACAAATAGTTACATACATTTTTATACATGTTCGAAATAAATTCATTCATTCATTCATTCATTCATTCAATATAGAACCAAGTGTAGGTTCTAAATTCCAACTCCAACACAGTTCCTGTCTCCAATTTACCTGATCCAGCTCACCAGGTTCAGAAAAATAAACAAATTATCTTGAACTTTTCCGCAATTGCCTTATTACGGTGTTATTACAATGTATTGATCCTCATTCCGCCTCTAGAGGTCTCTCTTATCCCAAAGATGAGGCACTGTTCTATTGTTCATGGAGCGCTTAGTACCATCCATGCCTTTGAAACTATTCTGAAGACATAGAGATTGATAATGGTACAAATCTTTTGACGGGTGTGGTGACCCGGCTCAGCTCCTTCATGGGAGACGCTGACACCGTTCTCTGTAATTAAACCCAAAGCAGCAGTGTGGGTATTAGGAACCTGCAATTCGCACTAATCCACACACTTACACACAGGAGACCACACACACGTTCACCTCCAAGAGTCCTACAGGTTAATAGTGAAACATTATGTAAAAAGTAAAAGTAGATGATATAAGTATTATAAGGTCTATACAGGAAGATATGGAGGTTTCTTTTTTCCTTTGAAATATATTCATTTTACAATAGTTTGCACATACTCTTTCACTTACCCTGTCTGTGTGTGTTATGTAACTTCAGTGTGTGTGTGTGTGTGTGCCGCTGCGCTGTTGGCCTCTCATAAGAAACTCTGGGAAGAGAGAAAATGGCTTGCAGCTGCTGGAAAGTGTGTACCTTGTTCTGAATGTACAGATGGCGACACCAGTTGCGTTCAGCAGAACTTTACGACCCTCAACATGGCCTCCAGACCTTCAGCGCAACATTTTACTGATGTCAAAATGAAGTCTGTGTTTATCAAGGTTTATAACTCCTATTATAAATCTTTATAATTTGGTAAGAATGCATTGTAAGCATGTGTATAAACTCAAATGCCTTATAAAGCACGAATGAAACGCAATAATTAATTCATTCAAGACTTGTACAAATGTCATAATAATGCAAGTACTGTTATAACTAATAAAGACTAGTAATGGAATAATACTGGATTTAAACAACATTTTAAATTACAGTATGCCTATGCCATGAGCTAAGGCTGTTTAGTTCTCGATTCTGATTGGTCTGAAGGTGTTGGTTAATTTTCTTAGAGAATAAAAAGCTCTGTGGCTCCAAATAAACTGTGTGTGTGTGGGGGGGGGAGCAAGCATATGAACACTTGATTGCTGAAGCGGTCATGGAATTTAGCTGAAGGAAAAAGATAATCTGAGAATCTCTACTTTAGAGCAAACCATTTTTGGTCCATGATTTTAAATCGTTTTCCACTACAAGGACCTTTAAACATAAAAGTAACATTAAAATTTTTTTAACCAAAAGGTTCTTGATAGAATGTTTCTATGGAGAAAAGTTTTTTTTAAGACTGTATATAACCCACATTTTTACTGAAGTGATGTAAAGAATGCCTACAAAATAATGTGAGGAGGTACATTTAGGAGAGAACGTGAGCATCATGGTCTCACTTAGGTTATTCAATTTTCTGAGCATTTTCATGATACAACTCGCTTGGTAGAGTTCCTACACATTTTAATGCTTCAGGTGTAGATGCATACACATGCATTCCTGAGAGCTGCAACCACAGCACTGCCCATTCCTCTTTTTCAGATCTTCAAAGATTTATGATTGATCGACAGATTCCTAAAAGGATGTGACAGGAAGTCCCACCCTTCAGCCCCTGGGCCATTTCCTGTGCACCTGGCCTTGACGCCTAGGGTACAGCAAATTAAACAGAAGTGAACAGGAGGTGGAATTTCAGTTATCTCAAAACGTGGCTGATTAAAAATGGAAAAGTCAAAAACTGGTATGCAAATACTAGCGCATCTCAAAAAATTAGAATACCATGAAAAAGTTCCTTTGTTTCATAATTTAATTCAAAAAGGTAAACTTTCATATATTCTATATTCATTACATGTAAAGTGAAATATTTAAAGCCTTTTTTGTTTTAATTTTAATGATTATGGCTTATAGCTCATGAAAATCAGAAATCCAGTATCTCAAATTATTAGAATATTCCCTAAGATCAATAAAAAAAAAATTATTTACAATACAGAAATGTCCAACTTCTGAAAAGTATATTCATTTATACACTCAATACTTGGTTGGGGCTCCTTTATCATGAATTACTGTATCAATGCGGTGTGGCATGGAGGTGATCAGTCTGTGGCACTGCTGAGGTGTTATTGAAGCCCAGGTTGCTTTGATAGTGGCCTTCAGCATATCTGTATTTTTGGGTCATTAAACTATACATGCCTTTTTTCATTGTTCTACACAATTACAAAACTTCAATATTGAAATAAAGTTTTTAAAACCTACGTCGTGGGTGTGGCTCAGGTGGATAAGGCGCCATACCATAAATCCGGGGACCTGGGTTCGATTCCGACCTGAGGTCATTTCCTGATCCATCCCTGTCCCTCTCTCCCGCTCATTTCCTGTTTCTACACTGTCCTATCCAAATAAAGGTGAAAAAAGCCCCCCAAAAAAGTCTGATAACCTCAATTGCCTCTTTGTACTACTGTGAATGCCACTGTTCAGCAAAAAGAGAAATCTATGTTGGCAGAATTAGGAATTGAAAATTGACTTAATTAAGAATTCTTGATAACAGTTTTATCATAGTTTGGATTATCATGGGCACATCATTGGCAAAACATAAAATTCTTAATGCAGACTGTTGCCTTGAAATTTCAAGTATTCTCAACTATTCTTTTTTTACAGTGCAATTGGACACATATAAACACAGTAGGGTGTTAAATCAACACTCTGGGTGTTAATTCAACACTAGGGATTTTGCTGTGTGCTGGAAAAGGAAATCAGCATCTCCAAAAAGCTCGTCAGCAGATAGAAGCATGAAGTGCTCTAAAATCTCCTGGTAGATGGCTGTGTTAACTTTGGACTTGATAAAATACAGTGGACCAACACCAGCAGATGACATGGCATCCCAAATCATCACAGACTGTGGAAACTTCACACTGGGCTTCAAACACCTTAGATTCTGTGCCTCTCCACTCTTCCTCCAGACTCTAGAACCGTGATTCCCAAATTAAATGCAAAATGTACTTTCATCTGAAAAGAGGACTTTGAACCACTGAGCAATAGTCCATTTCTTTCTCTCCTTAGCCCAGATAAGACACTTCTGACATTGTCTCTGGCTCAGGAGTAGCTTGATATTAGGAATGCGAAAGTTGTATCCCCTTTCTTGAAGATGTCTGTTTGTGATGGGTCTTGATACACTGACACCAGCCTCAGTCAACTGCTTGTGAAGCTCTCCCAAATTCTTGAATCAACTTTTCTTGACAATCCTCTCAAGACTGCAGCCATCCCTGTTGCTTGCGCACCTTTTCCAGCAATGACCTTTTGTGGCTTACCCTCCTTGTGGAGGGCATCAGTGATCATCTTCTGGACAACAGTCAAGTCAGCAGTCTTCCCCATGATTGTGGTTGTGTGTACTGAACTAGACCGAGAGATACATTGTGTTCATACTGTTTTACTCAAACTCGAAATGAAATATTCTAATATTTTGAGATGGTTTTTTTTAATGTTTTTGTACTGTATGCCATACTGATTAAAATTAAAATAGAAAAATGCTTGAGACATTTTAGTTTATGTGTAATGAGTCTATAATATATAACTTTCACTTTCTTAAATAACTGATGGAAAATATTGAACTTTTTCACAATATTCTAATTTTTTGAGATGCACTATTATATGAGGAACAATAAGATGATGGATGATGTTTCTGTCATTTATTCAATAAATAAAGTGAGTAGGAAGAGAAAGTCATGGTTATGTAACTGTGCAATGAAAATAATGTGTGAAACTTTCATAACAATCTTATAGCAAGTGACAAACAACCCACAGCAATGGCATTGTCCTTACTGGTCTGGTGTCAAAGCTAAAAATAAAACTATTTCAGATTTTCTAATAATCACAATTCAGGAATTCTTCCCTTACAGAGAAGTCACATTTCACCTGTGAAATTTACACATGAGGAGTTTCACATTTTCTGCTTCACACAGTTTTCACATGTAGTGTGTTTTTCATGTGTAGTACATGTGGGATTTTAATTTTTTTTTTAAATTTTATCACAATTTATTTTCCCATTTTTTAAAACATTATTCATTTATTTTCATGTCATTTTGTCACAATTATGTGATTTTTTACGATTCATTTATTTTCACAATATTTTCTTTGCACATGATTCATTTAGTATCATGTGATTTTTACATTATAGTTATTTCACATGATGATTAAATGATTCATTTATTTTCATGTTTACATGATTCTTTTATTTTTAAATGATATTTAAATTATTGTTTTACTTTCACATGATGTTTACATGATTCATTTATTTTCACTTGATTTTTACAATTCAGTTATTTTTACATAATGTTTACACAAATTTCCTTTCACATTTTTTACATGCTTCTTTTACTATTACATGATGTTTCAATGACATTTATTTTCACGTTACATGATTCTTTTATGTTTAAATGTTTCCATGATTAATTTATTTTCACTTCAGTTTTATATGATTCAGTTAGTTTCAAGTGTTTTTTTAAATGATTCCACATGATTTTTCACGATTTCACATGAAAGTTTTCACATTACTTTCACATGATGTTTACATGATTCATTTATTTTCACATGATTTTAAACAATTTCTTTTGTTTCATGTTTTTTACATGATTCATTTACTTTCACAAGATTTTTACATGGATTCATTTACTTTCACATGATGTTTAAACAATTAATTTACTTCCACGCATGGGCGCCGCCGGGGGGGAAAGGTTAGAACAATTCTAGGGGCCCAGCACTGCCACTGGGCCCTTTAAGGGGCTGATAATATGCTTTTAATGATTTTAATAAGACTTTTGAAATAACAACAATGCAATATTCCATCTGGTAAAATGAGCTAATTGAACAAGGTTGTCTATTTCTTGAGTTCTTCAACATATTGTCATTTAACCCTCCCCCTTTTGCGAAATGGTATGGTCCCGTTCTGGTAGAAGCGCGATGTGTTAAATCTGTGTGCTGATCAGTGCAACGCTACTTGCTGCTGTGTCGCGGTGCAGCAGCCAGCCAGCAGTGGAGTGCGTACAGTCTATGATCGCTAAATATGAAGAGTGGCTCTCAAAAACGTAAAGAAAGGCAGCTGAAAGCTGAGAGGGACCGGAGAGGCAGGCCACTCAGTTTTTCCCAAAGAAAGGTAGCTATCGCTCACATGTGTGTTCAAAATATTAGCGAATGGTAAATGAACAGTATGAATGTGGTTGGATTAGCCTATCAAGAGAACACTTTTACAGTTTGTACAGTGACATTTTTTCCATTTTAATAACTGAACTGACTTGTGTGATAAACAAGATGAAATATTACGTTATGCTGGTGCTAATAACTAGTGCTAATAACCAGTTTCATAACTAATGCGGTGCCCTAAATATGCACAGATTCAGCCTCAGGGGGACCTCCGCCCTACCAAACCACTGAATCCCCCTTTGGAGAAGGAGGTAAGCAGCAATACAACCCATAAATGCTTTAGGATTGAAGTTTTTAATGAGCGAGCGCCATATACAGTTTGCTAGATTAAAGTGTTGCTAATAACGGACACCAGTCAAGTGTTTGACATGGTTACATGTGTGGAATGTTCACACATTCTAAACCATTGGTTTCAATGGTTACGTGTGTGGAATGTTCACACGTTCTAAACCAGGGGTCGGCAACCTTTTTGCCATGTAGTGCCAATTAGAAATTTTTTTGTTAGTTAGTGTGCCATTCAAATAGGTGTTGTTAACTATGTGTAATTAGACACCACACATTTTAGACGGATATGGATATTTAATGCATTGAGCAAATGTAAAACACCATTGCACTTGTTTTATGCCATTAACCTCACACACAAGGTTTAAGAACACCCCCCCCCCCACACACACACACACACACATTGGATAAAAACATTGCAAGCAGCTTATACAAATTCACAAAATAACATCCAAAATCTTTCAGTAGGTAACAGGCCCAAGTTATTCACAATAAAGACGTAGCAGCTTAATGGAAATGGAACTGATGAATAATAAAACTACAGAAAAAAAATTAAATAATGAGTGTCAGAGAACATTGACAAGTAGCCTACATAAAGTGGCTTAACAATAAACTGCAAATTTGAAGTAGCCTTGTACAAAATAAATGTTTTGCCTATCAGTCAATGTGATCCCTGGCCCTGCTTCCCCTTACTTAGCTCCGAGATGTGGGGATGGTAATTGGTCACTTTGAGTTGGACGCATGCTTCCGAATGGCCCGTTGTCAGATGACTTCGGGAGGGGCAAAGTACATTCTTCATGTGCGAAAATATCTGTTCACACAGATATGTTGATCCGAACACTGACAATAAAGCCAGTGCGATATTGCGACGACAGTGGAACTTTTCGGGTAAAGATGCCCAGCAGGATTCATTGGCTTTAAACAGCAGAGCTCCTCTCTCACAGTCACATCACAATATCTTGCCATCACTGCCAAACGTGCCACATCATTCACATCTATGCTTTCGTCAAGCGCAATGCTAAATACCGCTGCATCTTTTATGCCAGTTGTTTGCTGCACGCTTACGTTTTCTGCCATTTCACCAATTCGCTGCTCAACAGTTCTGACTGATACAGGCATGTCTTTTATTCTTGATTTTATTGTCTCTTTATTTGGCAGCCCCTCAAAAAGACCATCCGAGCCGGAGAGAAAGGCCTCCTTAATGTATTCACCGTCTGTGAATGCCTTTCCATGTTTAGCTATGCAGTGAGAAATTATATAGCTAGCTTCAGTGGCATTGTTTTTAGCTGAGGCAAAGACTTCAAGTGTGGGCTTGCTTCCTATATCTGCACACTGCGTGCGAGATTGATTCATCCCTATCTGCCTGATCTTTGAAAGTCTTTTCGTGCTTTGCCTCGAAATGACGTTTAACACTGGATGTTCGACACACAACAGTTTCAAAACACAATGTGCACACAGCATGGTCCCTCTGAGAAATGAACCCATATTCTTTGGTCCATGAGGAGAGGAAAGCCCGAACTGTCGGCTTCTTTGCCACCTTAGCGCAACTGCTGTATCAAGTGGGCCCATCTCGTGAGAAATATGGGGAGGGGACAGTGTTGCCAGATTGGGCGGTTTTAAGTGCATTTTGGCGGGTTTTGAACATATTTTGGGCTGGAAAACATCAGCAGTATCTGGCAACACTGGGAGGGGGGCGCTATATTGTTGTGTAGTCATACTAAAAGAGCAGGCTCGCCATGCAAAAGCCAATGACAGTTCAAGATGACGTTTGAACATTTTTAATGTGCTGAATAATTAGGTTTGTGTATCATCGTCAGTGTGCCACTGGAAATTCCTTGGCGTGCCAGTTGTGGCACGCATGCCTAGGGTTGCCGACCCCTGTTCTAAACCATTGGGTATTTAAATCTTTACTGTATGAGTAGTGTAAATATTGTTCTTCATGTTTACATTTGGATTGGTTGATATTGCTGGTAAGAATCTATCTTGAATGTTGAATATTTTATTGTTCATGGATATTTGAATATTTGCTTTGACAATAAATGAGTGCTGCCTAAAAGAAAGCATAAACTCTCAGTGGATTTCTTGCAGTGCATTATGTTGTATGAAATAACTGTTGCCTAGTTATTAATCAAGGCAGGAAATTGTGATTACTGATGTTTTCTGGAACTCTCTGGCACTGAAGTAGCCTATAAAGAATGTATATCTTATAAATCCATACAGATACAGTGATGCATGCAAGTTGTGTCAACACATGAACGAATGAACTCCATAATAAGTAGCCCAATTTTGCACACTTGAATGAAGAAGAGTTCAAAGCAGTGTGTTAAACAATGTTGGTTACGTTTATTTACAGTCAACTCAATAATAACTGCTGCATCATTCACCATTTTATTTCCTTTTTTCTTTTTATGTATGGGCTTATATTGGCCTGAATTATGTCTGGGCTTATACTGCCATCTACTGGTCAAACAATATAAAAGTGTAAATTAGAAAACAAGGTCAAAAACTCCTGGTCCATGGAGGGGCAACCAATAGTCTAACTCTGCTTACGCTCAAATTTCTGTCTAGACACACTTTGCTTTGAACATATTCCCTTTTTGCAGAACAGTACACACAGCTTTCTACCTAACACATAACAATCCATGGGATTTCCATAGGTATTTTGATGCTGGGTAGAAAACTTTTTCTATGATTTATTAGCAGTCACATCACACATTTCACTACCAATTGTCCTAGCACAAGAAGGCATGTGGCAAAATCTTGAATTTTCATTTGTGATTGTAAATGCACCAGAATTAGTCACTGACCAGTTTTCATCTAGTCCCTGGTAGGTTAATACATAAAATGTAATAACAAAGTCACAAACTCAAGGTCCATGGGCTATCAAAAGTCAAATAATGACAATAGTGCAATTGTGACGAGGGTGGGCAAAGTTGGGGGGCCCAAAATTCTAATCTTTCATGGGGCCCAAAATTTCTGGCGGCGCCCCTGCTTCCACGTGATGTTTACATGATTCATTTACTTTCACGTGATGTTTAAACAATTCATTTACTTTCATGTGATGTTTACATGATTTATTTTCACGAGATTTTTACATGAATGATTTACTTTCATGTGATGTTTAAACAATTCATTACTTTCACGTGATATTTACATCATTCATTTACTTTCACGTGATGTTTAAACAATTCATTTACTTCCATGTGATGTTTACATGATACATTTACCTTCACCTGATATTTACACAACTCATTTACCTTGATGTGATCTTCACATGATTCATTAATTTTCACATGATTTTACATAATCTATTTACTTTCACGTGATGTTTACATGATTCATTTATTTTCACCTGATGTTTACATGATTTGTTTACTTTCACATGATGTTTACACAATTCATTTATTTCACGTGATGTTTAAACAATTAACTTACTTTCATGTTATGTTTAAACAATTAATTTACCTTCACATTATGTTTAAACAATTCATTTACCTTCATGTGATGTTTACACAAGTCATTTACTTTCATGTTATGTTTACACAATTTGTTTACTTTCGTGTGATTTTTACATGATTCATTTATTTTTACGTGATGTTTACATTATTCAGTTATTTTCAAGTGTTTTTAAATGATTCCACATGATGTTTCCCATGATTTCACATGAAAGTTTTCAAAATACTTTCACATGTTTGTGATTCATTTATTTTCACATGATCCTTTACACATGATTCTTTACTTTTCACATGATTTTTACATGATTCATTTACTTTTGCGTGATGCTTACATGATTCACTTACAGTCTAGTGATTTTTACACGATTCATTTATTTTCACATAACATTTCCATGATTCCATTATTTTCAAGTGTTTTTTACGTGATTCATTTACTTTCACATTATTTTTACATGATTCAGCTAATTTCACATTTTACATGATACATTTATTTGCATGTGATTTTTGCATGATTAATTTCCTTTCCCATGATTTTTACAACCCCAATTCCAAAAAAGTTGGGACAAAGTACAAATTGTAAATAAAAACGGAATGCAATGATGTGGAAGTTTCAAAATTCCATATTTTATTCAGAATAGAACATAGATGACATATCAATTGTTTAAACTGAGAAAATGTATCATTTAAAGAGAAAAATTAGGTGATTTTAAATTTCATGACAACAACACATCTCAAAAAAGTTGGGACAACGCCATGTTTACCACTGTGAGACATCCTCTTTTCTCTTTACAACAGTCTGTAAACGTCTGGGGACTGAGGAGACAAGTTGCTCAAGTTTAGGAATAGGAATGTTAACCCATTCTTGTCTAATGTAGGATTCTAGTTGCCCAGCTGTCTTAGGTCTTTTTTGTCGTATCTTCCATTTTATGATGTGCCAAATGTTTTCTATGGGTGAAAGATCTGGACTGCAGGCTGGCCAGTTCAGTACCCGGACCCTTCTTCTACGCAGCCATGATGCTGTAGTTGATGCAGTATGTGGTTTGGCATTGTCATGTTGGAAAATGCAAGGTCTTCCCTGAAAGAGACGTCGTCTGGATGGGAGCATATGTTGCTCTAGAACCTGGATATACCTTTCAGCATTGATGGTGTCTTTCCAGATGTGTAAGCTGCCCATGCCACACGCACTAATGCAACCCCATACCATCAGAGATGCAGGCTTCTGAACTGAGTGCTGACAACAACTTGGGTCGTCCTTCTCCTCTTTAGTCCAAATGACACGGCGTCCCTGATTTCCATAAAGAACTTCAAATTTTGATTCATCTGACCACAGAACAGTTTTCCACTTTGCCACAGTCCATTTTAAATGAGCCTTGGCCCAGAGAAGACATCTGCGCTTCTGGATCATGTTTAGGTACGGCTTCTTCTTTGAACTATAGAGTTTTAGCTGGCAACGGCGGATGGCACGGTGAATTGTGTTCACAGATAATGTTCTCTGGAAATTATTCCTGAGCCTATTTTGTGATTTCCAATACAGAAGCATGCCTGTATGTGATGCAGTGCCATCTAAGGGCCCGAAGATCACGGGCACCAGGTATGGTTTTCCGGCCTTGACCCTTATGCACAGAGATTCTTCCAGATTCTCTGAATCTTTTGATGATATTATGCACTGTAGATGATGATATGTTCAAACTCTTTGCAATTTTACACTGTTGAACTCCTTTCTGATATTGCTCCACTATTTGTTGGCGTAGAATTAGGGGGATTGGTGATCCTCTTCCCATCTTTACTTCTGAGAGCCGCTGCCACTCCAAGATGCTCTTTTTATACCCAGTCATGTTAATGACCTATTGCCAATTGACCTAATGAGTTGCAATTTGGTCCTCCAGCTGTTCCTTTTTTGTACCTTTAACTTTTCCAGCCTCTTTTTGCCCCTGTCCCAACTTTTTTGAGATGTGTTGCTATCATGAAATTTCAAATGAGCCAATATTTGGCATGAAATTTCAAAATGCCTCACTTTTGACATTTGATATGTTGTCTATGTTCTATTGTGGATACAATATCAGTTTTTGAGATTTGTAAATTATTGCATTCCATTTTTATTTACAATTTGTACTTTGTCCCAACTTTTTTGGAATCGGGGTTGTACTTTCACATGATCTTTACATGTGATTAATTTATTTCCTCATGATATTTACATTTCAGTTATTTTCAGGTGTTTTTTTTTTACATGATTAATTTATTTTCCCATGTTTATTCACATGTATGTTCTGTGGTTTCATTTTTCACATGTTTAATCACTTTTCATGGGCAGGTAAAAGTGAAATGTGTCAGTAATGGTGCCGAAAGTCTAAGTTCAGAGCAGGCTCCAAACATGTCCGTGATGGACTACAATTCCCAAGCACCACAGTGCCCCTCCTCTCCTGAATATTAAGAACACACCCATTTCCCATTTCCCAGCAATCAGATTTCCTATAAAAGCACTGCTCAGACAAACAAACCTTGTTAAGTATCACTCAGTGTTTCTCACCTGACTGTACTGAGCTGTTATTTCCAGTTCTAGTATTCCCATGACTTTGACCTCATTTATGTTTATTTCTGACCTCAACCTCTGTCTTGTCTCTGACACTCTATTAGTACATCAACTGACTGTTGCCTGACCATGACCTTGTCCTTCATCTCACAATTTGGATTTGGCTGCCAGTTTGCGATGCACCCGCTCTCCCCTGCACCTGTATCCGTAAGTGCCTGCACCCTGATGGGTTACTTCACCACCATGGATGCAGCAGAGGAGGTGAAGCAAACTGCTCTTAATGCACAATGACGACTGTTGGGAGAACATCAGCAGATGTTAAGTGAATTAAATACTCAAATGTCACAATTAACAGCTGTTATCTCACAAGCCCTTCTGACATGTCCTGCATCCTCCCCAAGTGCTGCCACGATGACTCCTTGACCTGACAGGTTCTCCAGAGAGGTATTGGAATGCAAGGGCTTCCTCCTCCAGCATTTGTTGTACTTCATGACCCTCATGGGTGCCACAGAAGAACAGAAGATTGCACAGTTCATTAACCTTCTCACTGGCAAAGCAATGAAGTGGGTCAGTGCTGTATGGGAGCATGGCGGTGAGCACACAACCTCTTATGATAATTTTGTTCAGTTATTTAAACAAGTGTTTGATCATCAGGCTGAGGGCGTGGAAGTCAGAGAAAGGCTACTCACAATCTGGCAGGGAGAGAGGATAGTAGCCAAATACGCTCCGGAGTTCCGCACACTAGTGGCAGGAAATGAGTGGAATGAACCAGCACTCAAGGCTACCTTCTGCCAGGGTTTGAGCCCCGATATCCTCAACGAACTGGCATGTCATGACAAACAACTATCACTGGACTCCCTGATTGATCTGGCCATCAGACTGGACCATCTACTCTGCAACCAACCCTTCTTGCAGCACTCACCTGTTCTTCCACAACCTCCACAAACCCCCACACCAATGGAAGTCTCCAATACTTGCATGCCTCATTCAGGGAGAGAGAGAGAAGGTGTCAAGAGGGGGTATGTTTGTATTGTGGAGGACATGGCCATCTTCTAGCACAGTGTCCAGTCCAACCGTCCAATCCTAGAAAGTCAGGCCACCTTCGTAATGAGTCTAGCCCCGACAGCCCAGAAAGTCACAGTATCACTTCAGTACATTCTCTTAAACTTCACATATTATTGAAACTTGCAGACTCTATCCATGTTCTTTCTGCCCTCATAGACTCAGGGGCAGATGGCAATTTCATAGATCACAAGGTCATCCAGAGGCTCAACCTGCCCCACAGCAAGACTGCAATGCCTAGTAAGCTTGAAAGCCATAGATGATGAGCCCATTAGGGAGGGGCTCATCACTACTCACACTGTACCCATAGAAATTCAAGTTGGGGCTCTTCATATCAAGCACATCTCCTTGTTCGTCAACCATACTGCTCGTCAAGCTGTTCTTTTGGGTTTCCCTTGGCTACAACAACATCTCATCTCATCATCTCTAGCCGCTTTATCCTTCTACAGGGTCGCAGGCAAGCTGGAGCCTATCCCAGCTGACTACAGGCGAAAGGCGGGGTATACCCTGGACAAGTCACCAGGTCATCACAGGGCTGACACATAGACACAGACAACCATTCACACTCACATTCACACCTACGGTCAATTTAGAGTCACCAGTTAACCTAACCTGCATGTCTTTGGACTGTGGGGGAAACCGGAGCACCCGGAGGAAACCCACGCGGACATGGGGAGAACATGCAAACTCCACACAGAAAGGCCCTCGCCGGCCCCGGGGCTCGAACCCAGGACCTTCTTGCTGTGAGGCGACAGCGCTAACCACTACACCACCGTGCCGCCCACTGCTACAACAACATGATACGTTTATTTCCTGACAGCACCATGAAATCCTACAGTGGTCACCCTCATGTTTTCATTGTAACCCTGTTGAATTTTATTAATGAGAATATGTTTGAATAAATAAGTTCATAGTTTAATAAATAAGTTAAAAAGTGAAAATTTATTGGGCAGCAATGAAGTTAGGATATTGTTCAGTGACAGAAGTGAATATTGGGTAATGTTACTATGGTTTACTGAACATCTCATCTCATTATCTCTAGCCGCTTTATCCTTCTACAGGGTCGCAGGCAAGCTGGAGCCTATCCCAGCTGACTACGGGCGAAAGGCGGGGTACACCCTGGACAAGTCGCCAGGTCATCACAGGGCTGACACATAGACACAGACAACCAGTCACACTCACGGTCAATTTAGAGTCACCAGTTAACCTAACCTGCATGTCTTTGGACTGTGGGGGAAACTGGAGCACCCGGAGGAAACCCACGCGGACACGGGGAGAACATGCAAACTCCACACAGAAAGGCCCTCGCCGGACCTGGGGTTCGAACCCAGGACCTTCTTGCTGTGAGGCGACAGCGCTAACCACTACACCACCGTGCCGCCGGTTTACTGAACATGCCATTTAAAATGTTAATTATTTGTTGTGTGAAAAATTATATCGAAAAGTTTTCAATGTCCCAGTAAGAATAAGGGGAAAAAAAGTTGCACAAATGTTTTGTGAATTTATTTTAATTCTGTAACCTTTGTGAATGAGGCAATCACATTCAAGGTCAAAGGACAGGAAGTGAGTGGAGTTCACGAATGAAAGGAGAACATTGGAGAATTGTGGGGGAGAGAGACAAGTGAGAGGATAATGATACAGGAGAGAAGCGTGTTGTCTGCTGTAAAGTGAAAAGCAAACTGTTTAGTTAATGTCTGTCATCGTTTGAACTGGGTATTTGAAATCATTTTATTTTATTAAGTATTCCTGGCTACTGGGCTATTTTATTTATTTTGGGCCCATAGTGTATCTTTGAGCATTAACTTCATTTATCTTTATTTTATGTTTATTTGAATGCATGTGATAACTTAGATATTTAATACTAAATTCTATTTTAAGTAAATACGTAGTTCATATTTTTCTAAACCTTTGTGTTTATTGACTACTTTTGAGATGGAAGTTAACTAATTAATGAAGATTAAGGGTAATTTTGAGTTTAAAAGAGTAAAAGTGTTTTAATAAGAAGAGGGGAAGTAATTCCAAAGATTCATATAATTTCATTATATGGTAAAAAGTGTAAGAATTCATGGTTAAGCACTGATAGAAGCTAAAAGAGTATTTCATTTAAAAGTGAATGATTGCATACACATTAGGTAAGTTCTGGTAGGTTTATTGCTGAAACCCCAACCGATTATTGATCATTTAAAAGAACTCCGTTAGCCACCTCTCATTATAGTTAAACATACTAGAGGGGTGCTACATAAATTGGAGGCACTGCTGGGATCATAGTGTGGGCTTCTTGTTTTTTGTACATTTAATCAGTAAAAATGAGCCTTTTGAAGCTGTAAATAGTGATAACTTATAAGTTAACATGGGAACTCAAGCAGAGTTAGTATCAGAGTTAAACGGATGAGGGCGAGTCTGAAGCTCAAGCGGTCTTAGTGCTCATGCAAGAAGATGTAAACACCAGTGCAGTTGAAGAGACAATGCAAACCATGAAGAGTTTGGGACGTGTCCATGTCAGAGGCTGAATTTAAAGCATACGGCACAACCAGTACTTTGTCTCATGCGAATGCAAAGAAGCTGTAAAAGGAGACATGGTTCCCTTTGAACTGTTTCCTGTTGAAGGTGGAGGGATGTAATCTGTTGTCATAGCAGATGAGGCTACACAAACCAGTGCACCGTGTCAGATGTCTGGACTATAGCAGGCTGAAAGTAGGCCCATGGACAACCTATGCACATTGTTCCCTGCAGAAGAGGCTGCTGCTAAGTCAACAGAGGTCATTCTGTGGGCTGTGATTTACTTGACAAGACATCCAAGTCCTCAAGTGAACATGGAAGCTATCACCGCCTACGAACCTTTTCTGGGTTGTTGTCCACCCCAGCAGGAGAGGAGCAGTTTGACCACTGGTTGGGCCAAGCACAACTCATGGTGGAAGAGTGTGACTGCTCTCACAAAGAGAAAATGTGGAGATTGATGGAAAGTCTTAAAGGCCCCGCACTCGAAATTGTCAAAGTGGCACGAGCCAGTGATCCTGACGTAAGCCCTGAAGACTGCTTAGAAGCACTTGAGCATGCTTTTAGGACAGCAGACTTAGGAGAAGAGTTATATTTTGCTTTTCGTTTGTTGCAGCAACAGCCAGGTGAGAAGCTTTTCAACTTTCTTAGGCGTTTAGAACAGTCGTTGGATAGAGTAGTGCAGAGAGGTGATTGTGGCAGTGGGGGCGTGGCCAAGCAGCAGTCTGTGAATGGAGGGCGGGGTCAGGGAAGGTAAGTGGCTAAGTCATCCCACCTGCTGTCAATTAATGTGTGTGTGTGTTTGTTACAGGGGTGGAGCATAAAAGGAGAGAGAGAGAGCAGAGAAAAGGAGCTCTCTCCCCGACCACAATGCATGTGTGAGTGAGTGAGTGAGTGAGTGAGTGAGTGAGTGAAAGAAGGGAAGCTGAAAAGCTAAAATAAAGTGTTTTATGCAACCATCAACTCTCGCCTGCCATGCTTCTGTGCTCCACTCACATCAGGAAGTGTTACAGTGATGCTGAAACCCGGGAGCACAGAAGGGAACCACCCCATGGAGTCCTTGCCATTCGAAGAGCTCATCCTTGCCCTCGCTACTGCCCAGCAGAACCAGCATCAAGCGCTGATCACCCTCCAAAAGGAGCAGGAGCAACACTTCGAAGCCTTGATGCTGGTCCAGCAGGAAGATCGCCAGGCATTCTGGCACCTGCTTGTGTCAGCAGGGGCATTGACCACTGCTGCTGCCACCCTCACAAAGATGGAACTGCAGGACAATCCACAGGTGTTCCTCGCTCTCTTCGAGCAAGCAGCTGAGGCATGGGTGTGGCTGCTGGAGCAGCGCGTGGCGTGCCTCCTCCTGCTCCTGACTGGCGAGGCGTAGCTCACAGTGCAACAGCTCCCTGCTGACAGTCGGCTGGTCTATGCTGACCTAAGGAAAGCCATCCTTCAGCGTCTCGGCCGCTCCCCAGAGCAACATCGCCAGCGCTTCCGGACTCTGGCATTGGAGGAGGTTGGCTGGCCGTTTGCATTCAGCCAACAACTCCGGGATGCCTGCCAGCAGTGGCTGAGGGCAGAAGACCGCGATGCCAAAGAGATCATCAATCTGGTGGCACTGAAGCAGTTTGTCTCTCTACTTCTGGAAGGAACGGCAGAATGGGTCCAGTGTGATCACCCGGCGTCGCTGGAGCGAGCCATCGAGCTGGTGGAGGACCATCTGGAGGCAGCTCCGATGGCAGGCAGACGAGGCATCTCCCCTCGCTTCTCTTCTGTCTCTCTCTTTTCTCCCCCTGTCTCTCGTCCCCCTCTCCACCCTGTTCCCCTGCCATGGAGGCGGTGGCTGGATCCTCCCCAGCCAGCCCATCGCACCTGGGTCCTCCCCTCTCCCTCTCCTGTGTCTGTGTTGTCTCCCCCTCAGGTGAGTGACACCCATATTACCAGTGCAGAGGGAAAGCCTGGGCCGGTGTGCTGATGCGGCGGGGAATCGGAGAATCTCCAGGGTCAGAGTGCTGCAAGGGAGATGGGTGCTGTAATCCAGATCCCCGACATGCCAGAAACTGCCCCCAATCGGGCCGGAATGTATCGCATACCAGTGAGTATTCGAGGGGCTACATATCACGCTTTGGTGGATTCCGGTTGTAATCAGACCTCAATTCACCAACACCTGGTGCAAGGTGAGGCATTGGGGGGAGCACAAGCGATGAAAGTGTTGTGTGTGCATGGGGATGTTCACCATTACCCTCTAGTGTCTGTCCATATTCTATTCCGGGGCCAAATGCATAGAATAAAGGCAGTGGATAGTCCCTGTCTCACCCACTCGTTGATTTTGGGTACTGATTGGCCGGGATTTAAAAATCTAATGGAATATTTAACATGTAGTGGGTCCTGCACTAGTAGGTCATGAGAAGATCCCAGTGTGGCATTGACTGGAGAAGCTGTCACAGAGCCGTCTACGTCAACACCGTGTCAGAGTGAGGAGCAGCCCGCTCCTCCTCCCTCTCTTGGGGATTCCCTTGGGGATTTCCCATTAGAGCAGTCACGAGATGAGACCCTGCAACATGCATTTGTCCAAGTGAGAGTAATCGATGGTCAAACTCTTCAGCCAAGCACAGCACCGATCTTCCCCTATGTTGCCATTATTAAGGATAGATTGTACTGAGTGATGCAGGGCACTCAAACTAAGGAATGAATAACCCAGTTGTTAATCCCAAAAAGCCGTAGGGAACTCGTATTCCATGCAGCTCACTTTAATCCCATGGCTGGACACTTGGGGCAAGATAAAACACTAGCCCGAATAATGGCCTGGTTCTATTGGCCAGGGATTCGTGGGGATGTCCGTCGGTGGTGTGACCTTGAATGCCAATTAGTAAATCCCGTGGCCACTCCAAAAATGCCTTTGCACTGTCTTCCTCTAATCAAGACCCCATTTGAGTGAATTGGGATAGATCTCGTTGGGCCATTAGATCGGTCAGCATGGGGATATCACTTTATTTTAGTTCTAGTGATTACTGATTACCTGAACACAAAAAAAAGGTGGTTCGGGATGAACTCAGGGCCATGCTTGAAATGGGCATAATTGAGGAATCCCACAGTGACTGGAGCAGCCCAGTGGTCCTGGTTCCCAAGACCGACAGGCTGGTCCGGTTCTATGTGGACTATAGAAAGGTCAATGCGGTGTCTAAATTTGATGCATACCCAATACCTCACATTGATGAGTTGCTTGATCGGTTAGGCACTGCTCGCTTTTATTCAACACTGGATCAAACAAAGGGATATTGGCAGATCCCCTTGACTCCTCTATCCCGAGAAAAAATGACTTTTTCCACACTGTTTGGATTACACCAATTTGTCACACTCCCTTTTTGGTTGTTTGGGCCACCCGCTATGTTCCAGCGGCTTATGGACAGGGTCCTCCGCCCTCATGCTGCCTATGTGGCCGCCTATCTAGACAACATCATAATTTACAGTAATGATTGGCCGTGGCACTTGGAACACCTGAGGGCCATTCTAAAGTCACTGAGGCAAGCGGGCCTCACAGCTAACCCAAAAAAATGTGCGATTGGGTGGGTGGAAGTACGGTATCTGGGGTTCCACTTGGGTCATGGGCAGGTGCGTCCCCAAATTAACAAGACCGCAGTGATTGTGGCCTGCCCAAGTCCCAAGACCAAAAAGGAGGTGAGATGGTTCTTGGGGCTGGCTGGCTATTACCGTAGGTTTCTACCTAATTATTCGGACATCACCAGCCTGCTAACCGATCTCACTAAAAAGGGGGCTCCAGATCCGATCCAGTGGACGGAGCAGTGCCAACAGGCCTTCTCTGAGGTAAAAGCTGCACTTTGTGGGGGGCCACTTTTACACTCCCCTGACTTCTCTCTCCCTTTTATTTTGCAGACTGATGCATCAGACAGAGGGCTGGGGGCCATTTTGTCCCAGGAGGTGGAGGGCGAAGAGCTCCCTGTGCTGTACATCAACCGGAAACTCTTGATGCATGAAAGCAGGTACAGCACAATCGAGAGGGAGTGTCTCACCATCAAGTGGGTGGTCCTTGCCCTCTGATACTACCTGCTGGGGCACCTTTTCACTCTCTGTTCAGACCACTCGCCCCTCCAGTGGCTCCACTGCATGAAGGATGCCAATGTGCGGATCACCCATTGGTATATTGCCCTCCAGCCATTTAAGTTTGAGGTGATCCACAGGCCGGAGGCGCAGATGGTGGTGGCGGACTTCCTGTCCCATCGGGGGGATGGGGGTCAGTGGCAGTGGGGTCGTGGCCAAGCAGCAGTCTGTGAATGGAGGGCGGGGTCAGGGAAGGTAAGTGGCTAAGTCATCCCACCTGCTGTCAATTAATGTGTGTGTGTGTTTGTTACAGGGGTGGAGCATAAAAGGAGAGAGCAGAGAAAAGGAGCTCTCTCCCCGACCACAACGCATGTCTGAGTGAGTAAGTGAGTGAAAGAAGGGAAGCTGAAAAGCTAAAATAAAGTGTTTTATGCAACCATCAACTCTCGCCTGCCGTGCTTCTGTGCTCCACCCACCTCAGGAAGTGTTACAGTGATCTTCCCCCTGGTTGTGCAGACAGAGTAAGACTAGAAAAGATGTTGTGTGGTGCTATAGCCTCGGATCTGATGCTGGTTAATCTTCATCTTAGAGAGAGAAAAGAAAAGTAGCAAACATTTTTCCAGCTGTTAAAGGAGATACATACAGAGGAGGAATATGAGGCCTCAAGGAAAAGCATTAGCTCTGTTTGTGCAGAGTGCTTATGTAAAGCAAGATGTTGATGCAAAGCAGACTGAAATTCAGAGCTTGAAGTCTGAGATAAAAGGACACAAGTCATTAGTTGCTGCTGTAGTGTCTAAGCCAGCTCAAGACATGTCAACTAGCACTGAGAAAACTCCCCCTAATGCAGTGTCCAATGATTGTAGCTCTAACAGTGAGATAACAGCACTAAAAAAACCAAACAAACAGATGAAGCGCCTGCAACAGAAACTCAAAAAGAAAGCAGCTGAATCTCAGGCTGCTGTTTCAGCTGTGAATACATCAAAGCCAGTTGTCATCTCTCCCCAAAGATCACTTAAAGGCTCAGAAGAAAATTTATGTTATCGATGTGGAGAGAATGTTAGGGTTTTGCTGGGATTCGAACCTGGTTCGTTGGTGTGATAATCCAGCAAACCCCCACTAGGCCGATGACTCAAATGCAGAGGCGTGAGGCAGAAGTAGAAAAAGTATCAAAAGGTTTATTTATACTATATACACTATATACAGGGCAAAACAAAAAACAAAAACAAAGAGTATAATCCAATACTGGGAAGACAAAGGGAAAAATAAAATATCAAAAGTTCAAAGTCCAAAAAGGAAAAGACAAAAATGCAAAAGCTCAGAAGATCACAAAAATAAAAATATCCAAAGGTACAAAACAAAAGCCAAAAAACCAGAAAAGCAAAGTGCAAAACAAAGAACACGGTACAGAGGAAACTGGAGATAAACATAACAGCACAAAGACTCCGTGACAAGAGGACTGAACTCAGGGGTATAAATACACAAACTAATTAAGGACACAGGTAAAGATAATTAGGACTAAACAGGCAATTAACAAAAACACAAAACACAGGAAGAGTGGCGGCCTCTAGAGGCCAAAATAAACATGACACGAAAAGGAAATAACAGCGGCCTCTAGAGGCCAAAACAGTCCTAGTCCTAACAGGACCCCCCCCCCCTCTAGGAGCGTCTCCTGACGTTCCCAGGGCGATCCGGATGGGCCGAATGGAAGTCCCGACACAGTTCTTTATCTAGGACATCCCGAGCAGGAACCCAGCAGCGCTCCTCAGGACCATAGCCCTCCCAGTCCACCAGATATTGCAAGCCGCCGCGGACCCGGCGGGAGTCAAGCAGGTGATGCACAGTGAACACAGTCTGCCCCTGGAAGATGCGGGGGGGTGGGGGGTTCCTGGGGGCAGGGGCATACGTAGATGTCAGTACGGGCCGCAACAGGGAAACATGGAAAGTGGGGTTGATCCTCAGAGTCCGGGGCAACTGGAGCCGGTAGGAGACAGGGTTCACCCTGCGCACCACCTTGAAGGGGCCAATGTAGCGAGGAGCAAGCTTGCGGTTCTCCACCCGCAGCAGAAGGTCCTTAGTGGACAGCCAAACCCGCTGCCCAGGGCGGAAAGTGTGTGCAGGTCTTCTATGGCGGTTGGCCTGAGTCTGGTTGGTTCTGGAGGTCTGTATGAGGGTCTTCCTGACCTTGCTCCAGGTCTTGCGACACCGTCTCACATATTGGTTGACCGAGGGCACCCCCGCGTCCTCCTCCTGGTCCGGGAACAGAGGTGGCTGGAACCCGAATTGGCACTGGAATGGCGACAGCTTGGTGGCCGATGACTGCAGGGTGTTGTGGGCGTACTCTGCCCATGGCAGCCAGGTGCTCCACGATGTCGGGTTATCCATAGCCAGGCCTCGCAGGGTGGTTTCCAGGTCCTGGTTGAGCCTCTCCGTCTGACCATTGGACTGTGGGTGAAACCCAGAGGAGAGGCTGGCAGTGGCTCCGATGACCTTGCAGAACCCGTGCCACACTCGGGAGGAGAACTGGGGCCCTCGGTCTGAGACGATGTCCTGTGGAAGACCAAAGACTCGGAAGACATGATTAAACAAAAGTTTCACTGTTTCAAGAGCAGAGGGGAGTTTGCACAGTGGTATGAAGCGGCAGGCCTTGGAGAATCTGTCAACTATGACCAAAATGACCGTGTTACCTTGTGACTCAGGGAGACCTGTGATGAAGTCGACTGCCACGTGGGACCAGGGACGCCGGGGAATGGTCAGAGGATGCAGGAGACCCTGGGGACGCTGTCGTGGGTTCTTGGTTCTGGTGCAAACCTCACAGGACAGGACAAATGACCTTACTTCCTGCTCCATGTTAGGCCACCAGAAGCGTCTTTTCAGGAAGTCCAGGGTCCTCCGAGCTCCCGGGTGGGCGGTGAGAGGGGAAGAGTGATCCCACTGGAGAACCTTGGCCCGGGCTTGATGTGGGACATACAAGAGGTCCGGTGGCCCCATCCCAGGACCGGGGTCCTGGTGTTGGGCTCGTCGGACAGCCTCCTCAATACCCCAGTGGACAGGGGCCACAATCTGGGACACAGGGATAATAGGCCCGACTTCATTCTCCCTGTTAGTGGCAGAGAACAGCCTGGACAGTGCGTCAGGTTTGGTGTTCTTGGAGCCGGGGCGGTACGAGAGGGTGAAGTCAAACCGACTGAAAAACAGGGCCCACCTAGCCTGTCGAGGGTTAAATCTCTTGGCTTGCTGGAGGTACTCCAGGTTCTTGTGGTCAGTCCAAACCAGGAATGGATGTTGCGCTCCCTCCAGCCAGTGCCTCCACTCCTCAAGGGCCAGTTTGACTGCTAGCAGTTCTCGATCCCCCACATCGTACCGGGACTCCACAGGACTCAGGCGGTGGGAGAAGTAAGCGCAGGGGTGCAGCTTTCCTTCTGAACGTTGAGAGAGCACCGCGCCGACACCACTGTCTGAGGCGTCCACCTCCACGATGAATGGTTGGGAGGTGTCCGGGAGGACCAGAATGGGTGCCGTGCAGAAGCAGTCCTTGAGGTCTTTGAACGCCTTTTCCACCTGAGGAGACCAGACATAAGATCCACCTGTCCCTTTGGTGAGGTCTGACATGGGTGCTGCTACAGAACTGAAATTCCTGATGAACTTGCGGTAGAAGTTAGCGAATCCTAAGAACCGCTGAACCTCCTTAACGGACTTGGGAGTAGGCCAGTCCCGGACGGCCAGGGTCTTGGCTGGGTCCATTTGGAGTTGGCCTGTCCGTACAATAAATCCCAGAAAGGAGACCTCGGGAACATGAAATTCGCATTTCTGGGCCTTGGCGAACAGATTGTTCTGTAGCAGCCTCTGGAGAACCTGGCGGACATGGTGGCAGTGCTCCTGCACAGTCTTGGAAAAGATAAGGATGTCGTCGAGGTAGACAAAAACGTACAGGTTAATCATGTCCCTTACGACGTCATTGATTAGGGCCTGAAAAACAGCTGGTGCGTTGGTGAGTCCGAAGGGCATCAC
The DNA here is from genome assembly GCF_027579695.1 of Neoarius graeffei. Taxonomy (NCBI): domain Eukaryota; kingdom Metazoa; phylum Chordata; class Actinopteri; order Siluriformes; family Ariidae; genus Neoarius; species Neoarius graeffei. The sequence continues at coordinate 35,376,877 of NC_083570.1, read as the reverse complement.
CTGGTATTCGTAGTGCCCAGACGGGGTGTTAAAGGCAGTCTTCCACTCGTCTCCCTGTCGGATACGGATGAGGTGGTATGCGTTCCGTAGGTCCAACTTAGTGAAGACGGTGGCGCCTTGGAGCAGGTCGAAAGCAGTGGACATCAGCGGAAGGGGATATCGGTTGCGCACAGTGATCTTGTTCAGGCCCCTGTAGTCAATACATGGTCGGAGCCCCCCATCCTTCTTGCCGACAAAGAAGAAGCCGGCACCAGCAGGTGAGGTGGAGGGTCGAATGAACCCAGAGACCAGGGCGTCTTTGAGGTATTCCTCCATGGCCTTGCGTTCTGGCTGAGAGAGGGAAAACAGTCTGCCACGAGGAGGGGTAGTCCCAGGGAGCAAGTCGATGGCACAGTCGTAGGCCCGGTGCGGAGGAAGAACGGCAGCCCTGCTCTTGCTGAAGACCTCTTTGAGATCCCAGTACTCTGTGGGAACTTGAGATAACTCGGTGAGATCAGGGGGCTCGGCAGGAGACACAGGAGAGCTAGAGAGCAGACAAGAGGCATGGCATGCAGGGCCCCATTCCACAACCTGGCTTGTTACCCAGTCTATGCGAGGGTTGTGGCGAGTAAGCCAAGGAAGGCCTAGAATAACTGGGAACTCAGGTGAAGGAATCAGGTCCAGGGATATTTCTTCCTTGTGACCTTGATACTGGAGGAAGACTGGAGAAGTAACTTGGGTGACTCTTCCGTCACCTAACGCTTGGCCATCGAGGGCAGACACAGACAGTGGGACTTCAAGAGGTGCAGTCGGAATATTGATGCTTTGGGCAAAGTGAATATCCATAAAGTTCCCAGCCGCCCCTGAGTCTAACAAAGCTTGACAAGAGTGGACAGACTCACCCCAGGAGATGGAGACCGGGATGTAGATTCCTTGGCCAGGGAGTCCGGGAGAGAGGGTAGGCCCTGTCACAACCCTCCCTCGGCTGGACGGGGCGGTCCTTTTCCCAAGAGTTCGGGACATGATGCTCGGAAGTGACCAGGCTTGCCACAGTAGATGCAGCACTTGTCCCTCCTTCTGCGCTCCCTCTCAGATGCGGAGAGGCGAGTACGACCCACTTGCATGGGTTCTGGACAGTCACTGAAGGAGGTAGACGGTCTCCAGGTAGAGGTAGGGAGGCTGGGGGGGCTCAAGGCTTGGTGGCGTTCTCTCATCCTGTTGTCCAGACGAATAGCATGTGAGATGAGGTTTTCAAGGTCACTTGGGCATCCAATAAAGGCCAGACCGTCCTTGATGGGGTCAGACAGACCATGGTGGAAGGCTGACACCAGGGCAGTCTCGTTCCATCCACTTACTGCTGCGAGCGTTCGGAACGAGATGGCGTAATCTGCGATGCTTCCTCCTTGCCGGATGGACATGAGCTTTCGGGCTGCGTCGGTACTGATGTCCGCCTGATCGAAGACTCGAAGCATCTCTGCAGAGAACAGCTGGAAATCAAGGCACTCAAGTCCCTGTCTTTGCCAGATAGCAGTAGCCCAGGCTCGCACCTTACCAGCTAATAAGGTGATCACAAAGGCAATCTTGCGGCGATCCGTAGTGTAGGTGGTAGGCTGAAGCTCAAAGGTGAGTTGACACTGGGTAAGGAACTCTCGGCACTCACTGTGCTTGCCGTCGTACCTCTGTGGTGCAGGAAGGCTGGGTTCGCAAGGTGAAGAAGGCAGCATGGCAGGAGGCACAGGAGCGGGAGATGCAGGCTGTGCCAGGGTTTTCCCGATTTGCTGAAGCAGTTCCTCGTGGCGAGCAAGGGCCTCACGTTGGCTGGTGAGCGTACGTCCATGAGCATCCATGGTTGCTCCGAAGCATGTCAAAGCTGCCGTAATTCCCTGAAGGTTGGTCGGGTAGACAGTTGAAGCAGCCTCTGCTGAGTCGGTCATGACGGAGTCTTTCTGTTAGGGTTTTGCTGGGATTTGAACCTGGCTCGTTGGTGTGATAATCCAGCAAACCCCCACTAGGCCACCAGGGGGATGACTCAAATGCAGAGGCGTGAGGCGGAAGTAGAAAAAGTATCAAAAGGTTTATTTATACTATATACACTATATACAGGGCAAAACAAAAAACAAAAACAAAGAGTATAATCCAATACTGGGAAGACAAAGGGAAAAATAAAATATCAAAAGTTCAAAGTCCAAAAAGGAAAAGGCAAAAATGCAAAAGCTCAGAAGATCACAAAAATAAAAATATCCAAAGGTACAAAACAAAAGCCAAAAAACCAGAAAAGCAAAGTGCAAAACAAAGAACACGGTACAGAGGAAACTGGAGATAAACATAACAGCACAAAGACTCCGTGACAAGAGGACTGAACTCAGGGGTATAAATACACAAACTAATTAAGGACACAGGTAAAGATAATTAGGACTAAACAGGCAATTAACAAAAACACAAAACACAGGAACAGTGGCGGCCTCTAGAGGCCAAAATAAACATGACACAAAAAGGAAATAACAGCGGCATCTAGAGGCCAAAACAGTCCTAGTCCTAACAGAGAATGGACATTTACAGGGAAGTGCCAAAACCCAGAGAACCAGGCTTAAGTTATCAAGAGTAATTCAGGCTCTGAAGCTGTCAAAGAACAACCAGCTGTCAGGTGATGCCACAGCTAGTGGAGTTAACTGTTCTGTCAAAAAAAGTGCTGCTGACATGCCTGAAAATGCATGTATTCCTGATGGGTTGGTTGGGCCACCTAGTCAAGTGCCACTGAAGGTTAATGGGCAACCCTGCACTGCTTTATTAGATAGTGGCTCACAGATGACTATTATTTTTGAGCCCTGGTACCAGAAATACTTGTCAAGTCAAGTCAAGTTTATAGCACTTTTAACAATAAACATTGTCACAAAGCAGCTTTACAGAATTTTAATGACTTTAAACATGAGCTAATTTTATCCCTAAGCTATCTCCAATGAGCAAGCCTGTGGCAATGGTGGCAAGGAAAAACTCCCTCAGACGACATGAGGAAGAAACCTCGAGAGGAACCAGACTCAAAAGGGAACCCAGCCTCATTTGGGCAACAACAGACAACATGACTATAACATTAACAGTTTTAACATGAAGTCAGTTTTGTTGATGTTATAACTCTTCATTGATGGAAACTTGAGTGCAAAATTGTTCATGACAACTGCAGTCCTAAAGTTAGCAAGTCAACTATAGTCCTCAGCCAAGTGACTTTCAATTGTCCATATGGGGCTGTCCTCCAGAGGAGCGATGTGATGAGACTCCAACCAGACATAGGGCATCAGGATGGATCAGGCAGGTCTGAGGAGCAGAAGAGGTCAGCATCTCGATCTCAGGATTGACATGTAACTCAGAGGGACAGATGGGGGGAAGAGAGAGAAAACACAGGTTGTTAGGTATGCCCAATGTCACCTGAATAAGTAGGAACAGTATACATTTTGTGCTGAGTACAAGCAGGGACCCCGGCAAAACTAACTATGACAGCATAACTAAAAGGGGAGAGCCAGAAGGTAACACAGGCATGAGGGAGCCCTGGGACATTAAGCAGCCAGCCACTACACTGTCAACAAACTTGAGTGAGCAAGCGAGTGAGGGACTGACAGCATCCATACATCCCAGTTTACCAAAACACTCTGTCTGAGGACCCTCAGATCTACACCTTTACCTTATAAACACCATTAACAAAAGGCTTGACGAAACAGATATGTTTTCAGCCTAGACTTAAATGCTGAGACTGTGTCTGATTCCCAAACACTACTTGGAAGGCTGTTCCATAACTGTGGGGCTTTGTAAGAAAAGGCTCTGCCCTCTGATGTAGCTTTCACTATATGAGGTACCAAGAGATAGCCTGCACCTTTTGATCTAAGTAGGCGAGGCAGGTCATAAAGGACCAGAAGTTTACTCAGGTACTGTGGTGCGAGACCATTCAGTGCTTTAAAGGTCAATAGTAGTATTTTATAAACAATACGAAATTTGATTGGGAGCCAATGCAGTGTGGATAAGACAGGGCTGATGTGGTCATATTTTCTAGTTCTAGTAAGGACTCTTGCTGCTGCATTTTGAACTAACTGGAGCTTGTTTATGCACTTATTGGAACATCCAGACAGTAAGGCATTACAGTAATCCAACCTGGAGGTAACAAAATCATGAACTATTTTTTCTGTGTCATGTAGCAACATTAAATTTCTTATCTTAGCAATATTTCTGAGATGAAAGAAAGCTATCTGGGTAATGTTATCGAGGTGAGTTTCAAATGAAAGACTGGGGTCAATAATCATCCCAAGGTCTTTTACTGCTGCACGTGAAGAAACAGAAAGGCCATCCAGAGTTACTATGTAATCAGAAAACTTACTTCTAGCTGCATGTGGTCCTAGTACAAGTACTTCAGTCTTGTCAGAGTTAAGCAGAAGGAAGTTAATAAGCATCCAGTGTCTAATGTCCTTTACACATTTCTCAACTCTATTAAGCTGGTGTCTCTCATCTGGTTTTGCAGAAGCATACAACTGTGTGTCATCAGCATAACAGTGGAAACTAATACAATGTTTACAAATAATATCATCCAGAGGTAACATATATAAAGAAAAAAAAGTGGACCCAAGACAGAACCTTGTGAAACACCAAACTTTACCTCAGTATGTCTAGAAAAATTACCATTTACATCAACATACTGATAGCGATCAGTTAAATAAGAGCTGAGCCAGGAGAGGGTCGTTTCTTTAACTCCCACAACATTTTCTAGTCTATCCAGAAGAATGGAATGATCAATGGAATGGAATGATCAACTTGTCTGGTATCCCTATGCTGCCGGTATCTGGTTTATTCCTGTGGGGCTTAAGTGAGTCTGGCATTAGTTACCCTTACTGTGGCTATGTGGTAGTTGACTTGGAGTATCCAGCTGTGGTGTTGGGGCCAGTCGGATGGTAACTGTCCTTGCCTTCATACGTCCTAGTCCTAGAGCTGAAGATAAGGCCTCTGTCATTGTGGGCACCAATGCTAGCCACATTAGATGCTTGGTGAATCAATGTAGAGACAATGGTGTTGATGTCACGCAAACACTAGGCCTTCATGTTAGCATGAAGGAAGATCAACCTGCACCCAAAGGTGTTGCTGTTCTTGTCCAGAAAAATGACTAGGCTGGTCGTGTCAGATGGATGGGTCCAGGCCCTTTGATCTTATCACCAGATGGTGACACTCATGTTGTGTGCAAGGTTGAGTTGAAGAAGCCTGTTGGGCAAGAAATCCTGATGATGGATTCATCACCAGCAGCCAACCTACCTGCTGATGTGTTTATTCATCCCATGGTTGTGTCCAGTGGGGCATTGCATGTCAACAGCTTTAGAGTACTCATCAAGAGTGAGTTTACAAGAGAAACGTCCATATCTGTGGGAACAGTGATTGGATGTATGTATCACCTTGATTCTGTGGTGACAATTCCCCCTAAAGAGACTGCTTCCTCTGACTTTGATGCAAGTATGATCAACTTCAGAGACTCTCCCATATCTGAACAATGGAAAAACAGACTACATCGGAAACTAGCTCAGAAGTCTCATGTCTTCTCAATGCATGAGTGGAATGTGGGATTAGCGAGAGGGCTGGAGCACAGGATCCAGCTTTCTGATTCCCGGCCTTTCCATCAACGATTGTGTCAACTGCCTCCAGCAGACATTGAAGATGTGAGAAGACACAAGAGCTGTTGCAGGCAGGGATCATAAAACATTGTGGGATTGAAGCCCTGATGCATCCCCAATAGTTGTCATCAGGAAGAAAAGTGGAGCTGTGAGGATGTGTATAGATTACAGATCGTTGAACAGCTGAACGATACCTGACCAATATACAACAATTTGCATTGAGGACACATTGAATGCCTTATCAGGGAGTCATTGGTTCTCTCTACTGGATTTGCATTCAGGCTACCACCAGATAGCTATGTCTGAAGAGGACAAAGAGAAAACGGCATTCATTTGCCCATTAGGGTTTTTCCCAGTTTGAGAGAATGCCCCATGGCATTACAGGCACTCCTGAAACCTTTCAAAGTTTAATGGAGAAGGCTGTTGGAGACATGAACCTCTTACAAGTGCTAGTGTACCTTGATGACCTGATTGTCCTTGGAAAGACTCTCAAAGAACACAAAGAGAGACTGCTCAAGGTCCTAGATAGTCTTGGGGAAGTAGGGCTGAAACCTTTGGTAGACAAGTGTCAGACCTGTTTGCCAAAAGTCAAGTACCTGGGGCACATAGTGTCTGCAGATGGTTTCACCCCTAATCCAGACAAGATTGAGGCTGTCACCACATGGCCTATGCCAACAAACCTGAAGATGCTGAAATCATTCTTAGGATTTTGCAGCTATTACTGCAGATTTATTCAGAACTATTCTGCAATCGTTAGACCATTGACTGAGCTCACAAAGGGCTATCCTCCCATTCAAAAGAGAAAGAAACATGACTAAGATGTGAACAAAGTCTACTTGAAAGAATCAGAGCCCTTTGGGGAAAGATGGGACAAATTCTACACAGATGTGTTCCACCAGATTATCTACTGCCTGACACATGCACCTGTCCTGGCATTTGCCAATCCACAAAAGTCATGCATTCTGCATGTTGATGCAAGCTTGAAGGGTCTTGTTGCTGTACTTTACCAAGAGCACCCTGAAGGCCTGAGACCAGTTGCTTTTGTGAGTAGAAAGCTGAGTACTGCTGAGAGAAATTACCCCATACAGTAAACCAGCTAGAATTCTTGTCCCTCTAGTGGGTGGTAGTTGACAAATTCCACGATTACTTGTACAGGGCAAGATTCACTGTGTGTACTGATAACAACCTGCTTATGTACATACTGACTACAGCCAAGCTCAATGCAGTAGGGCATCACTGGCTAACTGCTTTATCAACTTCTGAGTTTGATGTCCAGTATTGCCCAGGCTGACAGAATATCGATGCTGACCTGTTGTCAAGGAATATGCCAGATGTTGAGGAGGGCGATGCTGGGTGACTATACCTCAGTCAGGGGTCAGGATGATCTGCTAGAAAGTCTGTGTCCCAGAATCTGCCTATACTATACTTGTATATGTCGTGCAGCTTGGTGCATCTTCCTAACCTGTATGCATTTCCAACGCACCTGGAATTAAAGTCACTGGAACTCATATCTAAGCAGACTCTCAGGAAAGCTCAGGAAGATGATGAAGCCATCGGACAAGCCATCCAGGTCGTTAAGCATGGACACTGGCCAGTTGAGATGTCCATGAGTCCAGAGTTATCGAGATTGAAAAGAGAAACAGGGAAGCTGTCCATAAAAGATGGAATGTTGTACCATTACAGTAAAAGACCATCTGGAGAAGTGGTTAATCAGCTAGTCCTGCCAAGGGAGTTCCGAGAGATGGTCTTGCAGGCCATGCATGATGACCTGGGGCACCTCGGACAGGAGAGAACTATTGACCTGCTTCGCAGTCAATTCTTCTGGCCTAGGATGTTGGTGGATGTGGAAGACTACATCAGGAACTGTGGAGAGTGCATTGCTCAAAAGACCCCTGCCCAGAGAGCTGCTACATTGCACCAGATCATAAGTCATGGGCCTATGGAACTAGTGTGCATGGACCAGGGGCAGAGCTAAAGGGGTGGGTGGGGCCATTGCCCCTGGGCCTTGGGCCCTCCCCCTAGCCATACAGGGCCCCACCCTTTGACATTCAGGCCCTCCCAATAAATGTGCCTTACGCTATTTCCTTGGAAATTCCTTGAAACCTACAAGTTTTCACATGATTATAGACTAGTTGACCTATATATCTCTCATTTTTGCTACACATTCTTATCATGGTTTAAAAAAATAAAATAAAAAAACCCCTGTGAAATCAGAATAGTTGAGGCTTTTCTTGGATTTGAGATAACTGTGAACGCATCTGCTTCTGAACTGGAGGGCCGAATTATTAGCTGCATTGAAGGGAATGGCTTAGATCTCTCCAGATGCCATGGACAGGGTTATGACGGCACAGCAAACATGAGTGGAATTTATTCTGGTGTTCAAGCAAGAATAGCAGAGCGGGAGCCCCTTGCTTTGTACGTGCACTGTGTGGCTTATTGTCTGAATTTGGTACTGAATGATTCTGTCAAAACTATCCCAGAGATTAGACCGTTTTATGATGTGGTTGCCAACAGTGTTCAGAGATGGGCATTACTTGGCGACTTATTGAGCCCAGAGAGCAGGGACATAACCTTGAAATGCCTCTGCCCAACCCACTGGTCCTCCCACTACAATGTGCTTGTTGCGTTAAAGTACAGATATGGAGACGTCATTAAAGCTCTCACTTACAAGCGAGAAAACAAATGAACGAGATGAGGCAGATGCACTTAAAAAGGCCATTACTAAATTTCAGTTCATATTTTTAATCAGCCTTCAGACAAAGATTTTGGAGTGCACTAATGCCATCTCAAAGTTACTGCAGGAGAAGACCATTGATCTCCTCAAAGTGTCTGCATTATTGCAGAATGCTGTACGAACTCTACAGGAGTACAGGGAGCAGTTTGATGAGGCAAAGGCTTCCACTCTGGCATTGGCTGTGAAATGGGGCAGTCAAACGCAATTTGTAGCTACCAGGTTGAAAAAAGTGAAGCGCCACTTTGATCACCTTAGTGAAGACAGTTGGCTTTCCAGTGCAGAACATTATTTTCGGGTGAATGTGTTCTATGCATGCCTTGATGTAATCATTCAGCAGCTGTCACAAAAGTTTGTCAGTTTAAATCGGACTGCTCATTTGTTTGAGACTATTCATCCAAATACGCTCCAGCATGCCAAGGATGAGGAGCTATACGAAGTGGCCTGTCGACTGTGTGATCACTATAGTCGGGATATTGACTCCAGCTTTCCTGGTCAACTAGTGTCATTTAGGGCTTGTTTCAAGGAGCAGATAGCGGGACACACATCTGTGCTTAGCCTGGCCAGGTTGCTGGTAGTAGATCATCCAGCAGTAACTTCTACATTTAGAGAGGTGTGCATGGCCTTCTTGCTTTTTCTCACTCTCCCTGTCTCAGTTGCGACAGCAGAGTGCTCTTCCTCCAAATTAAAATTGATAAAAAATTATCTCAGGAGCGCACTGGGTCAAGAGAGACTCTGTGGATTGGCCATTTTATCAATTGAGAATGAGCGAGCAAGAGCGCTTAACATCCCTCAAATAGTTGACGGATCCCTTTTTAATGATGAACGCAGGGTTCCGTGTCAGCTTTGTAGTTGAAGACATGCTTACACAATGAAGGTGTATCATTCATGATTGCTGGATTTTTTTTTTGTTGTTGTTTAGTGTCTATTTGGAACATAATAAAAAATTAATGGAAAATACAGGCTATGTAAGCCTATAAAAATAAAAAAATACAATAATAATAATAAAAAAAACCCTTTGAGCAAGTTCTGTTCTAATATAGCCTGATTATATGCTGCAGGCCTTCTGTTTGTTTGTAATTTCGCCATGGCTAGGTCCAAAGGCTATGTTCTTAAAAACTGCTTTTTGTTAGATATAAAAAGCAATTTCGCTATGTGTGTGTGTGTATGTGAGGGCCCTGATTGGTGTTTTGCCCCGGGGCCTTGTGTGCAGTTGTTCCTCCATTGGCATGGACTTCCTTTCCGTGGAGCCCAACTCCAAATGCATCAGCAATGTCTTAGTGGTCACAGACCATTTCACAAGATATGCTCAGGCTTTCCCAACAAGAAGCCAGAAGGCCCATGTTGTGGCAAATATCCTGATGGAGAAATATTTTGTACATTATGGACTGCCTTTGAGGATTCATTCCAATCAAGGAAGGGATTTCGAGAGCCAATTTATTCGAGAGCTATTGAACTTAATAGGAATATGGAAGTCGCGGATGACTCCATGTCATTAGCAAGGAGACCTGCAGCCAGAAAGATTCAACAGAACTTTAATTTCCATGCTTGGTACACTGGGCTGAGAGAAGAAGCGCACCTGGAGCCAACATGTGGCTTACCTGGTCCATGCATACAATAGCACAAATTGTGATGCCACAGGGTACTCGCCCTATCACCTAATGTTTGGCAGAGGGGCAAGACTTCCTGTTGACCTATGTTTTGGAACATCCCCAGATGGCATAGAAGATGCATGTCACACCCGTTATGTCACAAAGCTGAAAGAAGATTTAAAGCAGGCCTACAAGTTAGCCTCTTGTGCTGCAGATAAAAGGCACCAGAGAAACAAGAGGTTGTATGACCACCGAATAATCTTTCAGTCCATAGAGATCGCCGACAGAGTTCTGCTCTGGAACCTAGGCCTGAGAGGCAAACATAAACTGGAAAGTAAGTGGAATTCTGAACCCTATGTCATTGTAGGAAAAATATCAAACCTACCTGTGTTCAAGAGCAAATGGGAGGATGGAAGACCAGGGATAAAGACCATCCATAGGGACCACCTTCTTCCTATTGGACAGCTTGTGAGAATGCCACCCACCAATCATGTTGAAGATCTACCTGCTAGACCCAAGACCAGAGCAGACACTCGAAAGAAAAGCCAAAGAGAATTAAGACCAGATACTCAAGAGTTCAAGAAGTTTTCTGATTCATCCTCTGACATGGAGCATTACATCACTCACCGTGCCACTCGGAGAGAGCTTGGCCCTAGATTGTCAAATGCTGCCAGGCCTGTAGTTGACTTAGAAGACAACCACAACTCTGAACCTGAACCTGAACATAAGAGGGATGAGGAGTGTAATAGAACAGTAGCTCTGGAGGAGTCCAGTGAAGCTGGATCGGAGTCTGACCAAGAAGAAGAAGCCATGGCTGAGGACATCCCCAGGAAGAAAGGGTGAAAACTAGATCTGAGCCCAGACCAAAGAGAGCTGTGAAGGCTACTATTAGACTCACCTATGATGAGCCTGGTAGACCAAGTGACAAGCCCTTGACCATAGTACACAGGGGTATAGTCATAAAAATAGGAAAACACTGGAGACACATTGTTATTATGCCCTTAAGACTCCTTAGTTCATTAATAGTGTCTGGTGAGGACACACAGACATTTAAAGGGGGGAGGGTGTAACCCTGTTGAATTTTATTAATGAGAATATAAGTTTGATTAAATAACTTCATAGCTTAATAAATAACATTTAAGTTAAAAAGTGAAAATGTGGTCCAGGTTCAAGCCCCGTGGCCGGCGAGGGCCTTTCTGTGCGGAGTTTGCATGTTCTCCCCGTGTCCGCATGGGTTTCCTCCGGGTGCTCCGGTTTCCCCCACAGTCCAAAGACATGCAGGTTAGGTTAACTGGTGACTCTAAATTGACCGTAGGTGTGAGTGTGAATGGTTGTCTGTGTCTATGTGTCAGCCCTGTGATGACCTGGCGACTTGTCAAGGGTGTACCCCGCCTTTCGCCCGTAGTCAGCTGGGATAGGCTCCAGCTTGCCTGCAACCCTGTAGAACAGGATAAAGCAGCTAGAGATAATGAGATGAGATGAGAAATGAAAATGTATTGGGCAGTAATGAAGTTAGGATATTGTTCAGTGACAGAAGTTAATATTGGGTAATGTTACTATGGTTTACTGAACATGCCATTTAAAATGTTAATTATTTGTTGTGTGAAAAATTATATTGAAATGTTTTCAATATGCCAGTAAGAATAAGGGGAAAAAAAGTTGCACAAATGTTTTGTGAATTTATTTTAATTCTGTAACCTTTGTGAATGAGACAATCACATTCTACTGTAGGTCAAAGGACAGGAAGTGAGTGAAGTTCGCGAATGAGAGGAGAATGTTGGAGAATTGCAGGAGAGAGAGATGAGCGAGAGGATAACGATTCAGGAGAGAAGCGTGTTGTCTGCTGTAAAGTGAAACACAAACTGTTTAGTTTGTGTTAGTTAGTTAGTTTGTGTTTTAGTCACCTAAAAAACATTTCCAAACTAAGAGGACTTATGTCAAAAAATGATCTGGAAAAACTAATACATGCCTTCATCTCTAGTAGGGTTGATTACTGCAATGGCCTTTTCACAGGCTTGCCAAAAAAGACCATCAAACGACTTCAGCTGGTTCAAAATGCAGCGGCTAGGGTTCTCACACGAACAAAAAGAACAGAGCACATTACCCCAATTCTAAGGTCCCTTCACTGGCTTCCAGTAAGCTACAGAATTGACTTTAAAGTATTGCTGCTGGTGTATAAATCTCTAAATGGTACAGGGCCAAATTACCTCTCTGATATGTTGCAGCGGCCTAACCCAATCAGATCTACCAGATCGAAACAGAAAAATGTACTATTAAAACCAGTTGTTAAAACAAAGTGTGGTGAAGCAGCTTTTAGCTACTATGCAGTACATCTATGGAACCAACTGCCAGAGGACATTAAAAATGCTCCTGCTGTTGGCAGCTTCAAATCTAGGTTAAAGACCAAGCTGTTTTCAGATGCTTTCTGTTAAATAATTAATATTTTTACATTTTTTATAATCTTTACTTTCTCTGCATGTTTTAAATTTACTTTAATTTTATTCTATTTTATTCTGCTGGTTTCTTTTTCTTTTTCTCCTTTTTTTTTCTTTTTGGCATTTTATTATTTTATTTCTACTATTGTTTAATTCTTATTATTTTCTTTTAATTATTTTAATTCTTTTAATTAATTGTTTTAGATTAAAAATAAAATTATTTTATCTAATTTTATTTCTCTATTGTTTACTGTTTTTGTTTTTGCTTCTGTAAAGCACATTGAACTGCCATTGTGTATGAAATGTGCTATATAAATAAACTTGCCTTGCCTTGCCTTAGTTAACGTCTGTCATCATTTTAGTGAAAGTGTTCGACCTGGACTCTTGAAGAAACGTTAATGGTGATAGTTTTGTCAGCTAAGGTGCTAATTTCCCCTTTTGCCCTTGTGGTGAAGCAGCCATTCTGTTTGAAGCTACAACGTACATGAGCTACGTCCAGGCCTGCAACTTTTGAACTGGGTATTTGAAATAATTTTATTTTATTAAGTATTGCAGGCTACTAGGCTATTTTTTGCAGTTCTGAGGGCCGCACAGAAAGGCCCTCACCTGTTAGTATGAACTCAAGGAAATGTTCAGCAAAGGTAAAGCCAGTGGTTTACCTCCTCATCATCCACATGACTGTGCTATAGATCTCAACCCAGGAACGACCCCTCCAAGTAACCACATTTACCCACTATCCATTGCAGAGCAAAACACTATGGAAGAATATGTCCAGGAAGCACTGAAATGGATATATCCGTCCATTTGCTTCTCCAGCATCAGCCAGCTTCATTTTTGTGGAGAAGAAAGGAGGAGGTCTGTGCCCATGCATTGGTTACAGAGGGTTAAACTAGATCACCGTTAAGTATCCCTACCCACTTCTGCTAGTGCCTTCAGCCCTAGAACAGCTCAGAACTGTCAGCATATTCACAAAGTTGGACCTGTGGAGTGCTTACAACCTGGTCAGAATCCGCGAAGGCGATGAGTGGAAAATTGTCTTTAGTACCACTTCTGGGCACTACAGGTATTGTGTGATGCCAAAAAGACTTTCTTGCACGTCCTGTGTCTTCCAATGTTTAATAAATGACATTCTCTGTGACATGTTATGATGGTATGTCATCACGTACGTTGACAATATTTTGATCTATTCCCCCAATGAAGCCACTCACTGCAAACATGTTACCTCAGTGCTCACCAGGCTCCTAGACAACCAACTCTATGCAAAAGCAGAAAAGTGTGAATTCCATGTCACTCAAATTTTGTTCCTTGGGTACATCATCAGTGCTGAAGGAGTGAGCATGGATGCTCAGCAGTCACCACCTGGCCCACATCCTCTACCATCAAAGAGTGCCAACGTTTCCTAGGATTCACTAACTTTTATCACTGATTCATCAGAGGGTTTAGCATTATCACCTCTCCTCTCACCTCCCTGCTGAAAAAGGGACACAGACACCTCCAGTGGAATCAGGCCGTAGAGGAGGCTTTCAAACATCTCAAGGCAGCATTCACCTCAGCACCTATCCTCCGGCACCCTGATCCCACCAAACCTTTCACAGTAGAAGTAGATGCATCAGAGACTGGGGTGGGAGGGGTATTGTCTCAGTACTCTGGTGAGAAACCCAAGCTACACCCCATAACCTTCTTCTCCAAGAAACTTTCACCAGCAGAACAAAATTATGACATTGGTAACTGAGAACTTCTTGCAATTAAGCTGGCCTTAGAAAAATGGAGACATTGGCTAGAGGGTGCCACCCATCTGTTTACCATCCTTACAGACCACAAAACCCTTGAATACCTTAAAACAGCCAAATGGTTAAACCCATGTCAAACTAGATGGCCACTCTTTTTCACATGATTCCAATTCACCATCTCCTACCATCCCGGTTCCAAAAATACTAAAGCTGATGCACTCTCTAGAATTCACACAAACTCGAATACCAACCAAGAACCTACTCCTATCCTGCCACCCGACTGCTTTGTCAATGCTATCACATAGGAAATAGATAAAGCCTTATAGCTCAGGCCCAGCCATGCAACCTTGTTGGCACCTGTCCTCCCGGCCTCATGTGCACTGCAGTTCTGAGGACAGCTCATCATCTTGGGCCCATTCATCCCCAGCCACTGGACACCCAAGTAATCAGTAATAGCGCTGAAAGTCTAAGTTCAGAGCAGCCTTCAAACATGTCCGTGATGGACTACAATTCCCAAGAGCAACAGCGCCCCTCCTCTCCTTAGTATTAAGTACACACCTATTTCCCATTTCCCAACAATCAGCTTCCTTATAAAAGCACTGCTTAGACAAACAAACCTCGCGAAATATCGCTAAGTGTTTCTCACCTGACTGTACTGAGCTATTATTTCCAGTTCTAGTATTCCTGTGACTCTGACCTCATTTTTATTTCCGACCTCGACCTCCATCTAGTCTCTGAAGCTCTTTTAGTACATCAACCAACTGTTGCCTGACCCTGACCTCATCCTTCGTCTCACAATTCAGATTTGGCTGCCAGTTTGCAACGCACTTGCGCTCTCCTGCGCCTGCATCCATAAGTGCCTGCACCCTGACAAAATGCATCTTTGCATGTTTTTTTCTACCTATTTTTCACATAATCATGGATAAACATGAAAAACTTATGATCCAAGTGAAATGACAAATGAAAGGAAAAACTAGTGGGTTTTTTATGCTGTTGCAGACAATTCTCTGGCATAGTTTGGCTCATCACTACAAAATCAATACACAGTTCTACTTGTCTATCCTGTGATGAAACAATGCTGTATTAGTAGGAGTGGTCTCATCCAGGAAAACTCTGCCTCCATCTATGAGGCACAAGGCCTGACCAAATGGAGTTATGAAAATGATGGAAATTGTATGTTATGTTCTTTACAGTTCTTGTAGTTGAACACCTGTAGAGGTGAGATAATGGACTGATGTGTTAGACAGAGCATTTTTGGCTCTTCAGTCTATGTTTTGATTATGTTGTTGGAGAGAGCTCTCTAATATGCTGTCCGACATCATGTTTAGGAAAAGCAGTGTTCAGATCCAGAGACATGTAGAATCTGTGCCAAGGTGCATTCTTATGGCTCATCGTGGCCCAACACCTTACTAAGACACTGAATGTAGCTGATCACTCGACCCAACACCATCATTCTCATGACTGCAAATCAGCGATATTTCACATTTAATAGCAGGCTTGATAAGTTATGAACAACTATAGCTAGATTTGCATGAGTTCTTACTCCAAGTCTTGTTTTCCAGACTGACATGAATCCTCAGGTATTAATCAAATACAAATTATACACCTGAGTTGCACCTGAATTGTGTGTTTCCCTTTCTTCACACACGTGCACAGAGAACAGATAAAAAGAAAAGAGACAGAGTCTTTATAGACTTAAAAGTCGGCTTTAAAAGAGCTCTAATCTGATATTGTGATTTACTGTGATCTGTAAAGGTCTAATGGTGTCTTTTTCTTTATGCGAATGTGTGTGTGTGTGTGTGTGTGTGTGTGTGTGTGTGTGTGTGTGTGTGTGTGTGTGAGAAACGGTGAATGAGAAAAAGAGTGTGTGTTTAATAGAAGAGCAGTTCTTTGAAGTACATGTCTGCTCCACTTCAGCTATGTAAAGCATCACTACTCCCTCAGGCCTAAAGCAGAAAATCAAACCGTGAATCAAACTGACAGTGGAAAGTGCAGGTAAAGGTGTGTGTATATACTGGATCCACACAATACAGACAGGTGATACCCACTGGTACTACTTAGTCCATGACCAAGTAACACAGAGACTAGAAACATGATACCAGAACCGATATGTACACTCTACACTGTATATAGACCAGGGGTGGACAAAGTACTGAGAAATTATGTTAGCATGAAAATATACAGTACATAATGTCTCATCTCATCTCATCTCATTATCTCTAGCCACTTTATCCTGTTCTACAGGGTCGCAGGCAAGCTGGAGCCTATCCCAGCTGACTATGGGCGAAAGGCGGGGTACACCTTGGACAAGTTGCCAGGTCACATAATGTCTCATCTCATCTCATTATCTCTAGCCGCTTTATCCTTCTACAGGGTCGCAGGCAAGCTGGAGCCTATCCCAGCTGACTACGGGCGAAAGGCGGGGTACACCCTGGACAAGTCGCCAGGTCACATAATGTCAAAATCTTAATGAAAAGAATACAAACAGGTACTCAAGTGAAGCTTAAAAAAAGTTAGCATCAATATTTTCATGTGAAAACCAACTTTTCTTCTTCTTCTTCTTCTTCTTCTTCCAGCTGCTGTCATTAGGTGTTGCCACAAGGGATCATCATGATCTGTATATTTGATTTGGCATAAGTTTTTACACTGGATACCCTTCCTGATGCAACTCTCCCCAATCTATCTGGGCTTGGGACTGGCACTAAGTATGCACTGTCTCATACAACCCCAGTGGCTGGGTATTTTTACCTAATCTGCATGTTTTTGAAGTGTGGGAGGAAACCGGAGAACCCAGAGGAAACCCACGTAGACACGGGGAGAACAGGCAAACTCCACACAGAAAGGCCCCCGTCGGCCATGAGGTTTGAACCTGGAACATTCTTCTGCACCACCATGCCACCCAAAAACTAACTTCTATTACTTATTTAAAACTGTTAGAATGTGACTCTGTTGTTGTTGTTGTTTTAAAGCAACTAAATGACTTTTGTTTATAGTATTTTCTCCTGTGATGAACCTAATTGGATATTAAGCTAAAATAACTGGATGCTAACCTGAGCCCAGTTAATTGATGTATAACTTATAGTCATTGGCTGAATGAGAGAAAAAAGATATCTTCAAGATTTGTAATGAGTACTCTGAAGGTGGAAATAAAAATGTCAAAAGTAAAAAGTATATTTTTTTCTTGGTTTTTCTTTTTTTCTCTCAAGTAAAGTATAAATACCCCCTGAATAATACTTGGGTAGAGTAACAAGGTACAGTTCCTCAAGTATTTCCCACTTCTGATCCTGACAGGAGTGATAATTACAGTAAACTCTGGTCAATATGGGCTCAAAATATCTTTTCAAAAGCCTTGGTTTGCAATATCACCACATTTTGTATCACATTTCCCTGTTCATCAATCCATATTTGGTGTATCAATCAAACACATCAAAATATCAACATAATCAAGTATAATAAATAGAGTAGTAGCCTCTGAGTAATAACACTAAATATAACATTGCTAATCACAATTATTAATCTGAAATATACAGAATGGGGTTTAGTCTCAACATGTTATTATTAAATGTGGATTAGAAGCAGAATGATGGATCTACATTTTGGTTATATGTGCATTTGTGTCCTCGAGACACCAAAAAGCTCTAACCTGGATGCAGAGTCTGAGACATTCAAAGACACGTGGATGAAAACCCTAAACATTGCAGATGTGATCTTTCAGTAGCATGGTTTTCAGATTCATTTCTTTCAGAATTTTATTTCTATATGAGGGTAATTAAAAAACAAGTATCACAAAAAGGCATTTTCCATCATTAAAGCTGTTTAACATTTCCATTCATCCATCCATTAACTGTAGCCAATTATCCTGTCCTACAGGGTCACAGGCAAGCCTATCCCAGCTGACTATGGGCGAGAGGCAGGGTACACCCTGGACAAGTTGCCAGGTCATTGCAGGGCTGAGTAACAAGGTAGAGTAACACTCACACCTACAGTGAATTTAGAGCCACCAATTAGCCTAACCTGCATGCCTTTGGATTGTAGTGGAAACTGGAGCACCCGGAGGAAACCCACGCTGACAGCATACAAACTCCACACAGAAAGGCCCTTGTCAGCCACTGGTCTTGAACCCAGGACCTTCTTGCTGTGAGGCGACAGTGCTAACCAGTACACCACCCATTTAACGGTTCCATAGAGTTTAACTCATTTCCATAGTTAAAACTATTTAAAACTTTCAGGACATCACTATTTATAGGTTTATTAATATCAGTACACAGACTATAAATATAATTGGTGTAATATATAATTCTATGCATTATAATTCTAAAATTGAGTTGTCTGGCTAAGCTAAATGTCGTTGATTCTGAAAATGAGAGAACATAGTGGTGCAGAAACTCCTTATAGCTTAATGATATATGGAGGATACAGTGTTTACAGAAGTTTTTTTCCCACCATGTTCAGTTCTGGCAGCAGTGATCTGAATCTTAGCTAAATGTAGCCAAGAAGCCTTTATTTGTCACACACACAGACTTAAGCACACAGTGAAATTTAACCTCTGCATTTAACCCATCTGAAGCAGTGAACACACACATGCACACACAAGTGAGCAATGAGCACACACACATACCCAGAGGAGTGGGCAGCTATGCTACAGCACCCGGGGAGCAGTTGTGGGTTAGATGCCCAACCTCAGGCCATGGCTGTCCCATGTTAACCTAATTGCATGCCTTTGAACTGTGGGGGAAACCGGAGCACCCAGAGGAAGCCCACACAGACATGGGGAGAACATGCAAACTCCACACAGAAAGGCCCCTGTCAGCCACTGGGCTCAAACCCAGAACCTTCTTGCTGTGAGGTGACAGTGCTAACCACTACACGACCATGCTGCCACTGAGTGAGATTGGACAGTGATGTGCAACCTGTGGCTCTGAAAGCTCCACAACGCTGATCAGGATGGAATTCACTCTGACATGGGTCAATGATTTAATTAAATTTTATTTAGCTTTTAAAGGATAAACAAAAATAGTATGTCAAGGAATTCCTTCGGAAATAGGATTAAGAAAGTCTCATACATACTTCTTCACTTCAAACAAGGTCCACCTTATGCAGTTGACTGTGGAAATGTACAGTCTGAAATATTGAGGCAAAAGACCGAATAGATGAATTAAATAAACAAAATTAGGTCAAACAAGGGAATGCACACACACACACACACACACACACACACACACACACACACACACACACACAAAAAAAACAAACAAACAAACAAACAAACAAACAAACAAACAAACAAACAAACAAACAAAAAAAAAACAACAACAAATGCTTGGTTACGTCATGCGGCATCCGCTTCATATCTACTTTGCAGTTAGTGGATGGAAACTAGAGTCTTTAAGTAATGTGACTATAATTGTGTGTAATATGGAGAAGGTGTACATGATCAGAAGTCTGGTGACTGTGAAAGTAACAATGAGTGTGCTGTATGGGTGTTGTAGTCTGTGACAGCTATGTTTGTAAGCTGTGGTCATTCTGGGAATTGGAGACTGGAACTGAGGGTGCTGATATGACAGTAAGATAATGCTGCAAATAGTTTATGTTAAGCTCAGGGTCAGGGTTGGTGCTTATAGCTTTCCTTTCTACTCAGTCTCAGTCATTAGAAACCCTTTGATCAGGATGCCTTTCCTAACAAATGCATATAAAATTGTGTATATTTAATACATGGATATTTGAATTATTTGAATTCAACAGCTCATGCCTCCTAAAGAAGTATGAATGCTGATGTGAACAACACATAGAGAGTTTTTTTAAAATAAGAAAGCTTGCTAGAAACTTCAGACTAGCTGTGCCCATCAGGAATAATATCCCGTAAGACAAGACAAAAAAAAAAAAAGGTTACGTTTTTACTTTAATGTTGGGCTTTAAAGGAGGCCAAAGCTTGCTGAAGCTTGTGTGGAGGGACATAGACGTTCTGTTTGGGTGCGCACTCTCTCTTCTTCTGGTTTAAGAAGTTTAAAGGTCCTTGAGCCTGCATTAGAGCGATGACTGAGAAAAAAGAAAGGAAGATAGAGGGGAGGAGAGAAGGACAGGGGTCCTTGTAAATGCTACAGCCCTAAACAGCACCCACATTAAATAAAAATACTCAGTTTACTTAATGAGAGGTCTGCCTCTCTCTCTCTCTCTCTCTCTCTCACACACACACACACACACACACACACACACACACACACACACACACACACACACACACACTGTCTCATTTCCATGCCCATGGGTGATATTGTCAAACAGCCTTTGATCTGGTGCCAGAATGAACAAAACACACACTAGGGACATGAGGAGAGAGAGAGAGAGGGAGGGAGGGACAGGAGGTGGAGATGTTTCAGTTACTGTAAGTCTTTAAAAGACTACATCCCTTTAGGGAGCAAACAAGCACAGGGTCTCGTAGAATGGAGGCATGACCATGATTCACTACGTGGCATCCAGCAGCTGTTTGAGTGAGCGCACAAGAAGCCTTTATTTGTCACACGTACACTCAAGCACAGATTTAATCACACAGTGAAATTTAACCTCAGCATTTAACCCATCTGAATCAGTGAACACCAGAGGTGGACAGTAACAAAGTACATTTACTTGAGTACTGTAGTGAAGTACACTTTTTGAGTATCTGTACCTTACTTGAGTATTATCTTTTTTGGAAACTTATGACTTTAACTTCACTACATTTGAAAAACAAATATCGTACTTTTCACTCCACTACCTTTCTGTCAAGGTCCTTGTTACTCATTACTATGAAGCAGCTTTGAAAGTGGATGCTTTTTTCTTTTTTTTCTAAAATGTGATTGTTTTTTTTTTGCAGGTGACACTGAGACAGCCTATCAGTAATCACTAGGGTCACGTCTCGTCCACAGACTATAAAATCAAGCTCAGTGATTTCTCAGCAGCATTATTTGAACATGATCAGTTGATGACAGAATGGAAAGAGGCGGTTTTTCTGGGGAATGCACACACCCGTGGCCATACCTAAAACCCATGTTTCAGTTTTCTGAAAGGATTAAAGATTTGTTTAATTTTAAATGTTTGCTTTGTTTGCCGAAAACAAACCACATCACAGCCTACAAAAACTTGCCATCCAACCTGCAGAAGCATCTTGAGGTATATAAATGTTTTGTACCAAGAGAAAGCTTGCAACAAAGTTGTCTGTGCTTTTAGAGCTAGCAATAATGTTGGAATAGCTATGCAGTCTGGTTAGTCAAATAACTTTCTATGGATTTGCCCACCAAGTTGCCATAGCCTTGTCCACGGCTAACGTTTACACATAGCTAGTTAACTTGGACACAGTTAGCATGTAAAAACGGAGTTACGCTAACACAAATAACGTTAATTTATCTGAAATCCTTTCAGAAATATGTTTTAGCATAATCTTGCCAAATAAACAGAATGTAGAAATCTTTCTTTTCTAGTAGCATTAGCTACCCAATATGATTTTGAGTTTGAAAAGAGTTTGCTAGCATGTCAGGCAGAGCTTCACTGACTAGCTAGCTTAACGTTAAACCACCATGATGGCACAGCATGCATTTTGTGAATTCACATTTCTGTCTTTGGTAACAGCATTAGGTTTTGTAAGCGTTGTGGCAATAATACAACAATGTGTTGACAGAAAATGTACTTTTAATACTTAAATATTTTTAAAAGCAAGTACTTCAGTGCTTTAACTTAAGTAAAAATTTGACTGGACAACTTTCACTTGTACTGGAGTAACATTTGACCAGTGGGATCTGTACTTTGACTTAAGTAATGAAGATGGGTACTTTGTCCACCTCTGGTGAACACACACATGTGCACACACAAGTGAGCAATGACCACACACACACACACACACACACACACACACACACACACACACACACACACACATATACCGAGAGCATTGGGTAGCTATGCTACAGCGCCCGGGGAGTGGTTGTGGGTTAGGTGCCTTGATCAGGGCACTTCAGCCCAACCTCAGGCCATGGCTGCCCCATGTTAACCTGTGAGGGAAACCAGAAGAAACCCACACAGACACGGGGAGAACATGCAAACTCCACACAGAAAGGCCCCTGTCAGCTGCTGGACTCTAACCTAGAACCTTCGTGCTGCAAAGCAACAGTGCTAACCACTACACCACCATGCTGATAGATACACTTCTGTGACTCACAGTGATTATCTGAGTGTTTAACGATAATAGAGGAATTGGATTAGAAGCAATATAATGATTAACATAACCCCAGAATCCTAAATTATTAAATAAGAGTGAAACATGTACATGTAATATACTAATATAATTGTATTATACACACACAGTATTCACATAAACTCTTAAAGTCCTAAGTTATTATTTAGTTATTTATCTCTAGTTATAATAAAGCATAGAATTGAGGAAATGGAGGATTGATATTGTTCCCGTCTCACACTGCCAAGGTTCCTGGTTTGGTCCTGAGCTTGTGTTACTCTCTGACTACTGTCTGAGTTTCACATGTTCTCTTTGTCTGGTCCTCACTTTCCACCAGTGTGAACTAGGTGCTAGTTCTGGGCTGGTGCTAGTGTTGGTGAGGATTTGGTTCAACTTGCAAACCTTCTAAGATCCAGTTTGCTTTTCCATGGGCTAGAAAGTCACCATAGAGCCATGTCATTACATCAGTGTATACGTCTCCACTTTCCCAACAACATAATGGCAAGTACAACGACAATGGATTAGTCAGAGGTAGGCATTACGTTCGCTCTGTTTTTTTTTTTTAAATGGTGGTCACAAAATTTTAGCTGGTCTTGATGGTCATGACAATCCTGTCCCCAGACCCTGATGTTCTTGGTTCTAGACCAGTAAAGTGTTGGTGCTGCTCTCGAACCAATTTCTTGAATCCTGGCCAGGAGGTTTGACTGTTGAAATGAAAATAACTGGTTTGAGATTAGGTATAATTTCTGAACCAACCTTTCAACTGCCTTGGTGGAAAAGGAGTATGTGTTTCCCTTTTCCCACCTCTCAGAAACATTTTGGGAGAGGGATTGGCTTGGCTAAATTACTCCTAGGTATGAATAAGAGAGAGAGAGAGAGCGAGAGCGAGAGAGAGAGAGAGAGAGTGTGTGTGTGTGTGTGTGTGTGTGTGTGTGTGTGTGTGATGGGTTGGCATTCCAACCAAGAAGTATTCCCACCTTGCCCCCAGTTTTCTGGCTCCATCTTGATGGTGACCAGGTTAAAGTGGTTACTGAAGTAAATACAGTTAATGAGAAATATATAAAGTTAAGAGTTTATAAAGAGAAAGAGTATTTTCACACTTGTCCCAAACAAGGGTTTCAGTTTGATGGAGGACCACAGCCTCCCAAAAATCCAACCCCTCGTCCATCGTTGTGGGAGGTGGAAATTGTTTGTTTGGGGGATCTTCCCAGTAAACTGGCTAACGGGACTCTGGTGAAACTTCAACTGGCCAAGCAAGCTGGAAGTGGATTTAAATCATGCATGTGAAGACCATGATATGAAAATTTCAACCAACAAATCAGAAGTAATGTCAGTAAGCAGGTCACCATCACCTTTGCTTAAAACCATAAATGACACGCCCCTGAAATAAGTCCATCCATCCATCCATCCATCCATCCATTATCCATAGCCACTTATCCTGTTCAGGGTCACGGGCAAGCTGGAGCCTGTCCCAGCTGACTATGGGCAAGAGGCGGGGTACACCCTGGACAAGTCGCCAGGTCATCGTAGGGCTGACACAGAGACAAACAACCATTCACACTCACACCTACCATCAATTTAGAGCCTCAAATTAACCTAACCTGCATATCTTTGGACTCCGGGGAAAACCGGAGCACCCAGAGGAAACCCACACAGACACGGGGAGAACATGCAAACTCCATACAGAAAGGCCCCCGGCAGCTGCTGGGCTCGACCTTCTTGCTGTGAGGCAACAGCGCTAACCACTATACCACCGTGCCACCCCTGAAACAAGTCCCAGAATTTAAATATCTGGGCAGCATATTTACTGAAAATGGAAAAATAGATAGGGAGATTGTTGGCTTTTTGTGATTGAACGCAAAAAGCCAACAATGATAGTTACCAATTGGCACCCCTGTTGAAACGCCCCTAGATTCCCATGAACATCAAGGCACAACTCATCAATACCATATTCATGCAAACCATGACATACCAGTGCCAAACATGGACTCTGACCAAAATCTGAGGTGGGGTTTACATTAGACCGTATCAGCGGATCATCAGATTAACGTTTTTAAAACGATTAGTGTGCACACAGCAACACCAATACACGATTCGCGTGCACACAGCAACACCAATACACGGATATGCTCGGCTCCGCAGGCATCCTGTGCTCCAAATCACTCCGCCCTGAACAGCGAGTGCCCTCTGGAGGGTGCGCACTCCGGCCCTGCGCAGCTCACAGAGCGCGCGAGTGAAGTGCACGAGCAATGATTCGGGACTGAGCCGCTGTGTGTGTGATCCCAGCGCATATCACTTACCACTTGCAAGTGGAAGGATGGCAAGCCTAAAGACAATCATTACTACACAATGGGCAGTATTTGCATCAGTATTTGCAGTATTTTCATACTTTTATACTCTTTAATGAAAGGTGATACAAGGCGGAAGTCCGCGCCGTTTTTCAGCAGTCACGTCACATGACCAACACCAGCGAATCAGGAAGGTGGATGTCACAGTGACGTTGTCCAATGACGACGCCAGCTAGAGCTCAGCACAGCGTATCCGCGTATTCTCAATGTTTACACAGCACCGGACCAGACACGATCTAGATTGAATACGTGGACCCTGGCGGATTCCCGTTTCCCGGCGTTTCCAGGCGGTTTAATGTAAACGGACAGTGCATCCGCGAAGAAAACGAGACAGATACGGTCTAATGTAAACTTGGCCTGAGAAAGAAGAATAACAACCTGTGAAATGAGATGTCTAAGAAAAGCCCCGGGCCCCGATAATATTCCTGGTTGGGTGCTCAGGGAATGTGCAGACCAGCTAGCTCATGTTCTAACAGACATCTTCAACACCTCACTGGATCAAGCCAAAATCCCATCATGTTTCAAGACTGCCACCATCATCCCAGTGCCAAAAAAACCTCATATCACATCACTCAATGATTACCGGCCTGTCGCACTCACTCCCATTATGACGAAGTGCTTTGAGAAGCTGGTAAAGGAGTACATCACCTCCAGGCTCCTTCCCACATTCGACCCCTTCCAGTTTGCCTACCGGCCAAAGACGCCATCTCCTCTGCTCTTCACTTGAGCCTTGCACACCTAGAGGAGAAGAACACTCATGTGCAGATGCTGTTCCTGGACTTCAGTTCAGCATTCAATACTATCATTCCACAGCATCTGGTGAACAAACTGGGTCCCCTGGGGTTCAGCACCCCCCTGTGCAACTGGCTGCTGGACTTCCTCACTGAAAGACCAGAGTCAGTGCAGGTCAAACAGAACACCTCCAGTGTCATCACCCTCAGCACAGGCTCCCCTCAGGGCTGTGTCCTGAGCCCTCTGCTGTTCACTCTGATGACACATGACTGTGTCCCCAGGGCTACCAGCAACCACATTATGAAGTTTGGGGACAACACAACAGTGGTGGGCCTCATTAGGGATGATAATGACCTGGCCTATAGAGAGGAGGTGGAGCAGCTGGTGAGCTGGTGCAGGGAAAACAACCTGACCCTGAACGTGGACAAAACTAAAGAGATCACTGTTGACTTCAGGAAAAACCAACCCAGCCACGCTCCACTTCTCTTCAACAACATGGCCGTGGAGGTGGTCAACAGCACCACGTTCCTGGGGGTGCACATCACAGACAACTTCACCTGGTCTGTGAACACTGCATCACTGGTCAAGAAGGCACAGCAACATCTGCACTTCCTGCGTAGGATGAGGAGAGCCCATCTGCCCCACCCATCCTCACTACATTCTACAGAAGCACCATAGAGAGTGTTCTAACCAGCTGCATCTCTGTGTGGTGTGGAGGCTGCAGCGCCTCTGACTGGAAGAATGTGAGGAGAGTAGTGAGGACAGCAGAGAAAATCATTGGGACTTCTCTTCCCTCCATTCAGGACATTGTACCAAGGCGTTGCATGTCTCAAGCCAGAAACATCATCAGTGACCCCTCACACCCTCACTATAGACTGTTCTCTCCTCTGGCCTCTGGAAAGAGGTTCCGCAGCATTAGGTGCAGGACCACCAGGTTCTGTAACAGCTTTTCCCCCAGGTCACCAGACTGCTGAACTCCAAACCCAAACTCTAAACTTCTATTTATAACTTGAACATTCCTAATTCCAAAGGTCATTTTATACTATTTTTGCTGCTGCATAATTTAATTTAATACACTTCATATTTATTTCTGTGCTGAGCCAAATTGCAATGAAATTTCATTCGGTGTACACTTGTTGCATACTGAATGACAATAAAGGTTGTCTAAAAGCAGCCAATAAGACCAGGTGTGATAGGATAAGGAACAAAGAAATAAGGAGAATAGTGGGCACAAGATTGGTCCATGATCACATTCAACAACAACATATCAAATGGTTTGGCCATCTCAGTAGGATGTCAATCCATCATCCTGCTTTCAGAGCCTACAACAAAATGAGCTCAGAGACCCGAGCTCGAGGGCAGCCTTGCAAACGCTGGACTGATGGCGTGAGGGAAACCCTCAGAACCTGTGACCTGTCTGCTACAGAAGCTGCCCACCAAGCCCTTGACCGGCATCTCCAACTCCCTGCAACACCTCAAAGTACAAGCAGAAGATAAATAAAAGAAAGAAAGGAGGACCACAAATCACATAGGCCTTTTTTGTTGTTTGCAAAATTAAAGACTATGCTTGTTTATTTATTTATTTACTTACTTACATACTTATCAGATTTGTGTTTCTTTACATTTGTATGATACTGATCAAGGATATAGATGAAGCCATGACCTGCTGTGAAGTAAATCTATTTTGGAGGCTTTTCCTTGATTACTAGCTTGCATTCCATTTTACCTGCAAACCTCAACATGCCTTTATATGCCACTGGAAAAGTGTTGAACCAATTAAATACTTGCTGCCCAAACCCGGTAGTGCTTTCACACTTGGTGAAGTCCGTACCTGAGTTCAGGTGGAAACAAACCCCAGACCTCTGTTTTCAGGTTCCCAGGACTGCATCCCATATTCAGTGTCACTAAGTACTCTAGTAGGATTATGTCCCTAATTTCTTTATTTTTATAGTGTTTATTTGTTTCTTTTATATACTTACTTATCCGTATTTTGGAAATTAAAGATTCCTGCATTCAATGTTGCTACAGAGTAAGTTTATTCAACCATTCCTTTTTTAATGGTCACATTTGTTTGTTTGTTATGGATGGCTAGTTATTCTGTAGTTAGTTCATAGTTTGCAGTTGTCCGTCTGAATAATCATGATAAATAACTTGCTTGATATTAAATGACTTCCCTATAAAGTAAAATAATAGTAGTGATCATTTCAGATATTATAGTGTCACCCTGCTATGATATAATGTCTATTATTGTGGTATACTACCACACCCTTCCTCACCTGTGTTCTTTCGATTTTGTCACATTAGAACAACCAGACTTAAAATTCCACAGCTGATCTGCTCATTATTATTGTCTGTCATTGCCAGTAAGGTTTCTTTAAGGTGTTGAAAGCAGTGGTTTGGCGCTGAAAGAGCATTCCTTTACCTCTCTATCCCAGCTCATCATTCTCTGTCTGGAGTGTGCCTCTAAACCCAACATGAACTCTGACCTTTGCACCTTTTCTTCGCAACCCCTTCAGAAAGCTGGAACCCAGCCAATGGCAAAGACTCACACTCATCTGCATCTGTCCACATCACTATATTTAGGTCTGCTAACAAATTTATGCCACATTTATGAACTTGTTAAAAATGATACTTTGATTTAACATCCATAAAAACAAATTTTGCTAAAATGAATTCAAATTCAAAACACTTTATTTGTCCCCTAGGGGCAATTTAAAGGCATGCAGAGAAGTACAGTTAAACACATAATAATTAAAAAAGAAAAACAAAAAAAACAAAAAAAAACATAAAAATTATGACAGTGTGTAAGGTGGCAGTATGTGGATAAATAACGTAGAACAGGATAAAGCGGCTAGAGATAATGAGAATGAGAATGAGACAGTGGTACAGTTATTTATCCACATACTGTCACCTTGCACACTGTCATAATTTCAACATTTTGTACAAAATCTAAATCAGATCAAATCTTCTGTTAATATTATACAGTAAAATAAATAAATAAAAACCCTAAAATCATAAAAGTGAATGCTGATGCAAGATATTGACCAATGATATTTTTATATTACAATATTGGGTGTGCACAATAATAATAATAATTAAAAAAAAAAAACCTAAATAGCAAGGCTCTGTGATAACCTGGCGACTTGTCCAGGGTGTACCCTGCCTCTCGCCCATAGTCAGCTGGGATAGGCTCCAGCTTGCCTGCGACCCTGTAAAACAGGATAAGCGGCTACAGATAATGGATGGATGGATGGATGGATAAATAGCAAGCAGTTTCATGTAATATAATTCAGTAACACTTTATGTGAAGTGTTCCTGCACAGTGTTTTTATAACATTGTTTTATGAAGCTGGAGAATTTAAGAAAGGCTTATATCAAAACAAATACAATCCTATTGGAGGTTTTATACAACATCATGTTTACATGCGAGAGAAAACAACAGTCATCAGTTATCATTATGGAAATATTGTGTTTCTTTTTTATTTTTACAAATTATTAGGTTATTTTTACTAACTGCACTGTGAGAAAGTTGTAGAAGGTAAACACTGTGTCTCTTAAGAGTGTTATAATTGTCAGTTTGATTAACACTTTAGTTTGAGAGCATTAAAATTATTTATTCAAACAAATGGACTGAGGATTGAATTATATGTTCCTATATATTGGCAAAATGTCTTACTGTTATGAGTTAATATCTTACCATTTGTGAGGTGTTCTTCTTCTTAGCCCCAGTTCAATACAGCTTCTTATTTATGGAGCCCAAACGACAGCTCAAACTAAAGTGTTCACTAAAGTTACATTTATATCACTCCTATAAACACTCTGTAACTTCTACAACTTTCTCCAACTGTCATGAATGTGTTATTTGTAAAAACAAGCTAATACCCTGGAACAAGATATGGATTAAACAAATTAAGTAACATGGCATCTCAGTCAGTTGATAACGATAATTGATGGTTATTGTTTTCTCAGGACAAAGACTTTCATAAAGTCTTTCATAAATTGTCCAGCACTGCTTCATAAAATGTACACTACCCATCAAAAGTTTGGACACGTCTACTTATTCATCAGTTTTTCTGCATTTTGATGACACTCACTGGCCACTTTAATAGGAACTCGTTCTTGATTCTAAGATTCCTGTTCATGGCTGCAGGAGTGGAACCCACTGTGATCTTCTGCTTTTGCATGCTGAGATGCTTTTCTGCTCACCACGGTTGTAAAGTTGCTATGATTTACTATATCCTTCCTGGCAGCTCAAACCAATCTGGCCATTTTCCTCTAACCGCTCTTATCAACAAGGTGTTTCCACCCGCAAAACTGTCGCTCACTCAATGTCTTTTGTTTTTCGCACCATTCTGTGTAAACTCTAGAGACTGTTATGTGTGAAAACCCCAGGAGATCAGCATTTTCTGAAATACTCAAACCAGTCCATCTGGCACCAACACCCATGCCACAATGAAAGTCACAGAGGTCACAATTTTTCCCATTCTGATGTTTGAAGTCAACATTAATTGAAGCTCTTGATTTGTATCTACGTACATGATTTTATGCATTGTGCTACTGCCACATGATTGGCTGATTAGAGAACTGCATAAAACAGCAGGTGGATGGGTGTTCCCAATAAAATAGCAGATAAGTGTATTTTCTACATTGTAGAACAATACTGAAGACATTAAAACTACGGAATAACATATGGAACATATATGGAATTAGGTGGTAAACAAAAAGGTGTTAAAAAAACAAAGTATGTTTCTATTTTAGATTCTTCAAAGTAGCCACCGTTTACCTTGATGATGCATTGCACACTATTGGCATTATCGTAACCAGCTTATGAGGTAGTCACCTGGAATGTGTCATGTAATGAGGCAGATGGAAGGATGTAATCGCTGGAAGAGTGTTTATTTATAAAACAGGCAGGCAAACAGTACAAAAACATTAGACAAAGGCAGGGTCGTGAAACAATGATCATACAAGGTGCAAACAGAATATCAGAGGAAACACTAAGCAGGGTTAAAAAAAACAAAACAAAACAAAAAACCCAGAAAACACAGTCAGGAACCAGAGTATCAACAAAAAACAAGAAAGCCATGGCCTAATGGTCAGAGAAGTAGCTTTGGGACCAAAAGGTCACCGGTTTGATTTCCTGGACCAGCAGGAATGGCTGACGTGCCCTTGAGCAAGGGATCTAACCCCCAACTGCTCCCCAGCCTGCTGTATGTTGTACGCCACTCTGGATAAGAGCATCTGCTAAATACCATTAATGTAATGTAACATAAAATAACAGGCTAGGTAACATCAGTATACTTCACAAATTTTGTATGAGTTCAGAGTCCTTATAAATGTACCCTGTGAATGTGCTCTAATCTGGAACTATTGCATAGTAATTAGTCTTGTGGCGCATGCTGTGCACTCACAGCACAAATCTGAGTGACAGTTCGAGGCGTACCAAGCACAAATGCATGTGGATGTGACATGATGCTTTTCAATTAACAAGTGTACCTTGTCAAAAGTTAATTAGTGGAATTTCTTACCTTCTTAATACGTTTCAGACATTGTCACCAAACAGTAAATTGTAAATAATAAAACTACAGTAAATAGCCCTATTCTACAACTGTCATAATCTATATTATGTCAAAAGCTGCTCAGCTAAGTAAAGAGAAATGACAGTCATTCATTACTTTAAGACATGAAGGGTCTTTTACTTAATAAAAATCAAGAAACCATTGAATTAGAAGGTGTGTCCTAAATTTTGACTGGTACTGTACATACCATATTTATGAATGTGTTATAAAGGCACTACATATGTACCCTTTAAATAAAGTGAGAATTATAATTTTAAACCAGTGTAAACAAAGATTTTTCTATGAAAACCCATTCTATCAAACACCAAAAATGAAAGAAAAGGATATTCCAAATGTAATTTCTTTGTAGAATGCAGTGGAAAGAAATCAGAAGGCTGATTGTGCAGTTGTTTAGATTATGTTACTGATTATACATTTAATCAGGATTTGTAATCTGAACCAACTTTCAAAGTGCCCTTCTTAACCATGTGCACTGACCTGTTCATTATTTTAATCTTTTCCCCTCATCTCATCACTACGGTGTCGTTCAGCATTCACAAGACCTATTAATACTTGCATATTCCAGATGAGATGATGCTTTTGATGATTTCCTAACCTGGGATCATGCATTTATGAGAATTAGGATGAATAAAATGGAAATAAAAATAAAATGGCCAGAAAAACTGGCACCTCTAACCCCACCCTAATGTTCATACTTAAATTGTAATATTTTATAGGAGTTTGTTTAGTGTTTATTTATTTATTCATTTGTTTGTTTAAATTTTCATTCATGAAATCATGTTTAATAATCCAGCATCTTTGAAAGTATTTTTCAGCTGCATACTAAACCAGAATCAAGCCAAATCTCCACACTTTCTGCACGTGCACACACACACACACACACACACACACACACACACACACACAACTCAATACCCGTGCTTGATTTCACCTATAACCTATAAGAAGCTTCTGTCGTCTGGCCGTGTCAGAATCGAGGGGGTTGCCTGGCGCCTGATGGTGAACAGCTGCGTCTGCTCCCTAAACACCAGCTCTCATACCTCACTCTGCAGCTAGTGGTCAGTGCTTATGCTAACACTAAGTCCCCGTAAACCCCTGTGGGGTTAGCTGATACTTCCATTCAGCATGAGGAATACAAGCGTTAGTGGGGGTGGGTGGGGTTAGAAGATGAAGACAGAAGAGAAAAGAGAAATAGGGCACATCTGACTGGACCAATTAATCACATGCAAAATTCACAAGAAGTCAAGAGCAGGATTGTCCGATCTCATATGAATGAAGCTAGGAGAAAAGCTAAGACTGATAACCTTCTGTTTTAGCCTAATCTTGAAAGACATATGTTTATATTGAAATATGTGTGATGTGTTTAGCAGTTCTAATGTTAAATTGTTGGTTAGTGCTGTATTTTCATTATTCCTGTGAGAAATTAGCATCTGTGTGGCGTGCTGACCTTGTCATTGCTAGCGTCGGTACAGTGGTGTTAAATAGGAGAAAAAATGTCAACCATCTTAAACATAAGATGTCAGTTTTTGACGTTATCTCCTTCAAACAAAAGTGTCCAAGCTCATTTTCTCACTCAACATTTTCCAGCAACGTACAATATCAAAAGAATTTGTAAGTTAGAAGGAAAAATCCAACAAAGCAAATACTGGACTCAAAGTCCCAGAATGCACTGTAGGGTTAAATCAAAATGTCAAAAGGCATTGTGGGAAATCAAAGTGAAATTAGAACCAATATGCCAATGAAAAATTTTTAAACACCACCACCACTAACAACAAAACAGTTGAAGCCTGTATGTTATTTGTTAGCTTTAAAGTCCTTTCTGCATTTTTCCTTAAATTGGTGTTATACTTTTTTTAACCCTTTGATGCAAAACATATGCACACCCCTTCTAATGCACAACATGGGTCAAAAATGACCCGCATTCATTTTCCAGGTTATTTCATGCTGACTGAGTTTTTCTTTGCTCTATCTTTTGAAATCAATTTATTTTATGATTGAATATTCCAAGTATTCTTTAAATATCTTGTTTTTAATTACCACAAATCTCATCTCATTATCTCTAGCCGCTTTATCCTGTTCTACAGGGTCGCAGGCAAGCTGGAGCCATTCCCAGCTGACTACGGGCGAAAGGCGGGGTACACCCTGGACAAGTCGCAAGGTCATCACAGGGCTGACACATAGACACAGACAACCATTCACACTCACATTCACACCTACGGTCAATTTAGAGTCACCAGTTAACCTAACCTGCATGTCTTTGGACTGTGGGGGAAACCGGAGCACCCGGAGGAAACCCACGCGGACACGGGGAGAACATGCAAACTCCGCACAGAAAGGCCCTCGCCGGCCACGGGGCTCGAACCCGGACCTTCTTGCTGTGAGGCGACAGCGCTAACCACTACACCACCGTGCCGCTCATTACCACAAATCATTAATTTAATTTTTTCTTTCCTACTTTATGAACAAAAATACTTTTTATATTACTACACATGGGTCATCCAAGTGTGATTTAAAATTAAATGTCTTAATACTATAATAATAATAATTTGTTTCAAGTAATTACTTTAGCAGTGAATGGGGCCAGTTATTTATTTATTAACTATGTAGTTAGCTAAGCCAACTACAATAAAATTAGCTAACTAAAGTAGAATATGTCAACAGCTAGGTAGCTAATAGTAATTACTTGTAACTTTCTGACAAGTAATCTACTCACTCTCAAGGTAACCTAAACATAATAAATTTTTTTCTAAGGTAATGTTAGAACAATTGAAAAACATTACTTACATGTATTAAATGGGCAAAGGGCGCTGTGCTGAGCTGTGAAATGTCTGACACAAGCACAATTCACAGTTCCCACCAAATGCTGTAGTAAATGCATGCGAGTCGTTTCTGACCCATGTGTGTAAACTTGACGTAGAATTACAAAAGCTGTGCTTGTTCATAACTTAAGAAAAGAAAAAGAAAAATGATGATTTGTGCTAAACAAAAACAAGATATTGTTAGGGTTTTGCTGGGATTCAAACCCAGCGAACAGCCTGGAAAGCGCATCAGGTTTGGTGTTTTTGGAGCCAGGGCGGTATGATAGGGTAAAGTCAAACTGACTGAAAAACAAGGCCCACCTAGCCTGTCGTGGATTGAGTCTCTTTGCTTGCTGGAGGTACTCCAGGTTCTTGTGGTCCGTCCAGACCAAAAATGGATGTTGCGCTCCCTCCAGCCAGTGCCTCCACTCCTCAAGGGCCAGTTTAACTGCTAGCAGTTCTCGATCCCCAACGTCATACCGGGACTCCGCAGAACTCAGGCACTGGGAGAAGTATGCGCAGGGGTGCAACTTTCCTTCCGAGCGTTGAGAGAGGACCGCGCCGACGCCGCTGTCCGAGGCGTCCACCTCGACGATGAAGGGTTGCGAAGGGTCCGGGAGGACCAGAACGGGTGCCATGCAGAAGCGGTGCTTGAGGTCTTTGAGTGCCTTTTCCGCCTGAGGAGACCAGACATACGATCCACCTGTCCCTTTGGTGAGGTCCGATATGGGCGCTGCTACAGAACTAAAGTTCCTGATAAACTTGCAGTAGAAGTTAGCAAATCCTAAGAACTGCTGAACCTCTTTGACGGACTTGGGGGTGGGCCAGTCCTGGATGGCCAGGGTCTTGGCTGGATCCATCTGGAGTTGGCCTGTCCGTACAATAAAACCCAGAAAGGAGACCTCGGGAACATGAAATTCGCATTTCTGGGCCTTAACGAACAGATTGTTCTGTAGCAGCCTCTGGAGAACCTGGCGGACATGGTGGTGGTGCTCCTGCATGGTCTTGGAAAAGATTAGGATGTCGTCGAGGTAGACAAAAACGTACTGGTTAATCATGTCCCTCAAGACTTCGTTGATTAGGGCCTGAAAAACAGCTGGTGCGTTGGTGAGTCCAAAGGGCATCACCTGGTACTCGTAGTGCCCAGACGGGGTGTTAAAGGCAGTCTTCCACTCGTCTCCCTGTCGGATACGGATGAGGTGGTATGCATTCTGTAAGTCCAATTTGGTGAAGACAGTGGCGCCTTGGAGCAGATCGAATGCTGTGGACATCAGCGGAAGGGGATAGCGGTTGCGTACAGTGATCTTGTTCAGACCCCTGTAATCAATACATGGCCGGAGTCTCCCATCCTTCTTGCCGACAAAGAAGAAGCCGGCACCAGCGGGTGAGGTGGAGGGTCGAATGAACCCAGAGGCCAAGGCGTCCTTGATGTACTCCTCCATGGCCTTGCGTTCTGGCTGAGAGAGGAAAAACAGTTTGCCATGAGGAGGGGTAGTCCCAGGGAGCAAGTCGATGGCACAGTCATAGGCACGGTGCGGAGGAAGAACGGCGGCCCTGCTCTTGCTGAAAACTTCCTTGAGATCCCAGTACTCTGTGGGAACTTGAGATAACTCGGTGAGATCAGGAGGCTCGGCAGGAGACACAGGAGAGCTAGAGAGCAGACAAGAGGCATAGCAAGCAGGACCCCACTCCACAACCTGGCTAGTGACCCAGTCTATACGAGGGTTGTGGTGGGTAAGCCAAGGAAGACCTAGAATAACTGGGAACTCTGGTGAAGGAATCAGGTGCAGGGATATTTCTTCCTTGTGACCTTGAGACTGGAGGAAGACTGGAGAAGTTACTTGGGTGACTCTTCCGTCACCTAAGGCTTGGCCATCCAGGGCAGACACAGACAGTGGGACTTCAAGAGGTGCAGTCGGGACATTGATACTTTGGGCGAAGTGAACATCCATAAAGTTTCCAGCTGCCCCGGAGTCTAACAAGGCCTGACAAGAGTGGACGGACTCACCCCAGGAGATGGAGACAGGGATGTAGACTCCTTGGCCGGGAAGTTCGGGAGAGAGGGTAGGCCCCATCACAACCCTCCCTTGGCTGGACGGGGTGGTCCTTTTCCCGAGAGCTCGGGACATGATGCTCGGAAATGGCCAGGTTTGCCACAGTAGATGCAGCACTTGTCCCTCCTTCTGCGCTCCCTCTCAGCTGCGGAGAGATGAGTACGGCCAACTTGCATGGGCTCTGGACAGTCACTGGAGGAGGTAGACGGGCTCCATGTTGAGGCAGTGAGGCTCAGGACTTGGCGGCGTTCTCTAATCCTGTTGTCAAGATGAGTAGAATGTGAGATCAGAGTTTCGAGGTCACTTGGGCATCCGATAGAGGCCAGGCCGTCTTTGATGGGGTCAGACAAACCATGGTGAAAGGCTGAAACCAGGGCTGCTTCGTTCCATCCGCTGACTGCTGCGAGTGTCCGGAACGCGATAGCGTAGTCCGCGACACGTCCTTCTTGCCGGATGGACATGAGCTTCCTGGCTGCGTCTTTACTGGTGTCTGCCTGATCGAAGACACGAAGCATCTCCTCCATAAACAGCTTGAAATCAGAGCACTTGGGTCCCTGTCTCTGCCAGATGTCTGTTGCCCAAGCTCGTGCCTTACCAGCTAACAAGGTTATCACAAAGGTAATCTTGCGGCAATCCGTAGTGTAGGTGGTAGGCTGAAGCTCAAAGGTGAGTTGGCACTGGGTAAGGAACTCCCGGCACTCACCGTGCTTGCCGTCATACCTCTGTGGTACAGGAAGGCTGGGTTCGCGAGGTGAAGGAGACAGCGTGGCGGGAGGCACTGGAGTGGGAGCAGATGGTGGAGCAGGAGCCAGATGAGGAGATGTGGGCAGAGGAGTCAGCTGTGCCAGGGTTTTCCCAATTTGCTGAAGCAGTACCTCGTGGCGAGCAAGGGCCTCACGTTGGCTCGTAAGTGTTCGTCCATGGTAGCTCCGAAGTGTGTTAAAGAAGCCATAATTCCCTGATGGTTAGCCGGGTAGACTGTTGAAGACGCCTCTGCTGAGTCGGTCATGATGGGGTCTTTCTGTTAGGGTTTTGCTGGGATTCAAACCCGGGTCGTTGGTGTGATAATCCAGCAACCCCCCACAAGGCCACCAGGGGGATGACTCAAGTGCAGAGGCGTGAGGCGAAAGTGGAAAGTAGCAAAAAACAGTTTATTTATACTATATACACTATATACAATCCAGACAAAAAACAAAAAGTATAATCCAATGGAAAAAACAAAAAGAAAATCCAAAAGCTCAGAAGATAAACCAAAATAAAAATATCCAAAGGTTCAAAGTCCAAAAACAAAAGGAAAGGCAAAAATGCTGAACGCTCAGAAGATCAAAAAGTACAAAGTACAAAGAAAACAAACATATCAAAAAACATAAGGGCACAGGCAAGATACGTGGGACAGAGGAAACTAGCACTAGACAACATAGCATAAAGACTCCATGACAAGGGAACAAACAGAGAGGTATTTATACACAAACTAACAGGAACAGGGCGGGGCAGGGAACAGGCAATCAAGAATAACACAAAACACAGTGGCGACCTCTAGAGGCCAAAACAAACATGACAAGATAAACATAACAGCGGCCTCTAGAGGCCAAAACAGTCCCAGTCCTAACAGATATTTACTGCATATTTGGAAAAGTAAATGAGAAAATGAATTTATTTCAAAAGCGTATCATAGAAACACTCAGCCATACATGAAATAACCTGGAAAATGAATGCAGGTCATTTTTGACCCATGTTGTGCATTAGAAGGGTAGTGATACAAAAAGGGTTTTTATTCAAAAAGTAAGAAAGGAAAAAATAAAATAAGGATGTATGATGATCAAAAACAAGTTAATTGAGGAATAACTTGAATACTGAATGATTAAATTAATTTATTGCAAAGATATAGAAGATAAAAACTCAGCCAGGTCACTTTTGACCCATGTTTTGCATCAAAGGGTTAATTGACACATGAGAAAAGGTGGTTGCTGATCATTTTTAAGAAAGATGTCGCATTGTGCAATGCCAGAAACAAGTTGATGCATTATGTGTATAAAGGTGAAGAGCTGCATTTTGCTGTGGGTTAAACAAGCATGCAGATGTAGTGAAAGGATGTTAGCTAACAGAAGTGATGAGTCAGGCAGCGATTAGTTCTTGCACAACACACTGCCAAACCTATTATTGAAGCTTTTTAGCTAAATGAGAGGGCATTCCAGGTGCAAATCAGTCTCTAATTTTCTGTGTCTTTTCACCAGTTCTCTCCATATCTTTGACACCAAATGAATGCTTAAAAAACCCTCATACACAGGGTCTTGTTCAGGGACACCCCAAATAATACAAGACTAAAAATTAAAGGATTAAAAATTATTGTGTTTTATAACAATGAAAAAAGTGTAATTTTTCTGGTGATGTGGTGATGTTTTTGTTAGGGGACATTTATTTATATTTAGGGGAGGAGCCTCGTGTGTCAGCGCTTTGTAATGGTCACTGTGCTTTGTGGAGTCTTCAGGACAGAGGAGTTTTAAGGCTTTCAGACTTCTCATTGAAAATGACAAGCTGCGTTTCTTTTGCAACAAAGAGAGATACTAGTGAGGGAACATTGTTGCTAAATGATAACAAGAACTAATTTGTCTTGAACTACAAACTGACAATAAACTGTTAAAATATGCAACATCTTACATTAAAATAACATATAACATTAAACAACATGTTAAATTAAACATTGTAATTGTTGGCAAATCTCTGTGGAATAACAGACTCCAGATCGGGAAGTTATATTAAACATGGGATATATACTGAATTTAAGAATATCTGCTTGTTAAGTTTGATGGCAATAGCCATTTCTTGATCCAAAAGCTTCTTCAGCTTTGCCAATGTAGAGACTCTGTCACTAGATTTGGTGAATTTTAAGGACCCTTTAGTGACTTTAATTCAAGAAGAGCCTAGCAACAAATCTAGCGACTTTTCAGCAAATTTTAGTGATGGTCTGGAATTCGATATGATTCTCCAGCTCACATCACAGCCGAGTTTAGAAAGCAGATTCACTCAACTCTCCATCAGCGTATAATGCCTTACTGTGTTCCACTTGTGACCAATCACTGACCACCATGCTCCTCACATGACTAATCACTGATCACCATGCTCCTGCCACAACCAATCACTGATCAACATGTTCCTCACATGACTAATCACTGATCACCATGCTCCTCCCACAACCAATCATGAATC
Organism: Neoarius graeffei; assembly: GCF_027579695.1. Classification (NCBI taxonomy): domain Eukaryota; kingdom Metazoa; phylum Chordata; class Actinopteri; order Siluriformes; family Ariidae; genus Neoarius; species Neoarius graeffei. Next base: position 35,337,853 of record NC_083570.1, on the reverse strand, counting down.
ACCATGCCCCTCACATGATTAATCACTGATCACCATGCTCCTCCCACAACTAATCACTGATCACCATGCTCATTTCATGACTAAACACTGATCACCCATACTTCTCCCACAACCAATCACTGATCACTATGCCCCTCCCATGACCAATCACTGATAACCATGCTCCTCACACAACTGACCAACTGATCATCATGCTCATACAACAAATAATCAGTGATAACTATGTTAATTTAATGACTAATCACTGATCACTATGCTCCTCCCATGATTAATCATTGTCACTGTGCTTCTCACATGACCAATCACTGATCACCTTGTTCATCATACAACTAATCACTGATTACAATACTCATACTATGACTAATCACTGATAACCATGCTCCTCCCATAACCAATCATTGATCACCATGATCCTCAAAAAATTATTCACTGATCACCATGCTCATTTCATGACTAATCACTGATCACCATGCTTCTCCCACAACCAATAACTGATCACCATGCTCCTCCCCCCAGTGAATCACTGATCACCGTGCTCCTCCGATGACCAATCACTGATCACCATGCTCATCCCCCAACAAATCTCTGATTACCATGCTCCCCGCACGACCAATCACTGATCACCACTGTTGGCCTCACCCTTTCACCTCTTTGTTCTTAATTTTAAATTCTCTTTTTAGAGATATTACATTTTATAAGTACTAAAAGTGAATAACTATGCTCCTTCATGGCTACTCACTGTCACTGCTTCTTTTTGTCTGCGTTCTTGGTAGAAAGTTTAGTATGCTGTAAATGCATAAAAGTTTTGTTCATTGTGCAATGACCAAATATGACTTCTCTCAATAAGAAATAAATTGTTTAAGCAATAAATGATAAACTATTATTTTCTATTTTGACAAAACTCCATTCCATTATATTCTAATTGAACATCTTCCTTCTTCGTGTACCCTTATTGGCTATTTGATTTACCATTGATCTTGATCTTGATGAATAACTAGTATGCAAGTCACTGAGTGACTTCTAGTGACTTCTGAGCTTGCTGTAGCTACTTTTTCCCAGGTGGTATAATTAATCTCATCGATCTTATAATCTCACTGCAAGGAAAGCGGTAGAATAACAACTGCATAGGGTTTTGGACTCAAATCTATTCAAACAGTGAGGGACAGAGCACTGCAGCAAATTGAAAAGACAAGGCTTGGACCTGGAAATATGGTTGTCACGTCACGCCTTAACAAGCAGATGTTGATGACTCAATATGCTTGCACTGCTTATGCCCTGCCCACTTAAACATTAACTGTTTTGGCACTTACATGTGGCCTTAAATCTTCCAAACATTTGACATTTAATTCTACCAAACCATGATTAGTGAACAAAATTACCATATGAAATCAGTTCAGCGTCCTCAAGGCATTTCATTCACACTTTAAATAACTGTCACAAACATTATTTCAAGCAGCACATGAAAAACATCATCTGTATATTTGTTTTTTGTTTTGCTGTTCATATGCTACTGTGCACAGTGAATTATAAATAGTAGTGTTTCACAGCACTCCTGCTGCCTTTTCAAAGAGCTCATGTTGACAGTGTAAACAGTTCAGACCTAAACAGACTGTAAAGTCACAGCTGGAACGGGCTTTATCTACACGCACATGCACATGCACTAACATGTCACTTTAATTACAAAGAAAACATACTGGACTACACCTCTGGAGTGGCCTAGAGAACAAACCCATCACACAAGGACACAAGCACACAATCACACAAAGTATGAGCACATGGAGTGTGTTCAGTGTTTAATTTAATAAAATGATGGCAATTTCTTGCTGGTGTTGTGCTTCAGTGGATGATCAGATCTCTCTCTCTCCCTCTCCCTCTCTGTGTGTGTGTGTGTGTATGTGTGTGAATTTTATATATGCTAATGAGGTTTATAATTGGCATCAAAGAGGCTCTGTTATGTCCTAACTGACACTGGAGGAATTATAATCTCTTTCTGACTGCAGACTCATTCTCTCTCTCTCTCTCTCTCTCTCTCTCTCTCTCACACACACACACACACACGTCTGTCTGTCTGTCTCACACTCTGTCTCACTCTGCCACTTCTGTGACCCTTTGTCTGTCTGTCTGTCTCTCTCTCTCTCACACACACACACACACACACACACACACACACACACTGTCTCTGTCTCACTTTGTTTCACTCTGTCTTTGTCTGACTGTCTGTGTCTCACTGTCACTTTGGTCACTCTCTGTCTCACTCTGTTACTCTCTCTCTCTCTCTCTCTCTCTCCTGTCACTCTATGTCTGTCTGTCTGTTTGTCTGTCTGTCTGTCACTCTGTCTCTGTTTCACTCTGTCTTTGTCTGTGTGGCAGCGGGGGCGTGGCCAAGCATCGGTCTGTGACAGGAGGGCGGAGTCAGGGAAGGTAAGTGGCAGAATCACTACACCTGTTGTTAATTAATGTGTTTGTGTGTCTTCCCAGTGACCGCGCCCTATTTAAGGAGAGAGAGCAAGAGAAGAGGGAGCTCTCTCTCCCGAACCAGACGGCTGATGTGTGTGCGTGTGTCTGAGTGTGTCAGAGTGTTTATACAAGCTGAAAAGCTGAATAAAAGAGAGTTTTGTGAACTCAGTTCTGGCCTGCCATCCTTCTGTGCTCCACCCACCTACATGAACTGTCACAGTGGTGCCGAAACCCGGGAATGAGCACAGAAGAGAACAGCCCCATGGAGTCCTCCCCCTTCGCGGACCTGATCCACGCCCTCACCACGGCCCAACAGAGCCAGCACCAGGCGCTGCTCGCCATCCGAAAGGAGCAAGAACAATGGTTCGAGGCCCTGGTGCTGGCACAACAGGAAGATCGTCGGGCGTTCCGGCACCTCCTTGCGTCGGCGAGGTCTACCAACGCTCCCACCGTGGGCCCATCCCCTCCCACCCTAACAAAGATGGGCCCGCAGGACGACCCCGAGGCATTCATCATGCTCTTTGAGCAAGTCACGGAGACCTCGGGGTGGCCGATGGATCAGTGCGTGGCGCGCCTCCTCCCCCTGCTAACGGGAAAGGCGCAGCTGGCTGCGCTACAGCTCCCCGCCGACCGCCGGCTGGCCTACGTGGACCTTCGCCGGGCCGTCCTCCAGCGTGTGGGGCGCATCCCTGAGCAGCAGCGTCAGCGCTTCCGCGCTTTGTGCTTGGAGGAAGTCAGCCGGCCGTTTGCGTTTGGCCAGCAACTCCGGGACGCCTGCTGACAGTGGTTGAGGGCCGACAGCTGCGACACCGAGGGACTCATTGACCAGGTGGTACTGGAACAGTTCATCGCACGTGTACCAGCAGGAACCGCAGAGTGGGTCAAGTGCCACCGCCTGGCGTCGCTGGATCAGGCAATCAAGCTAGCGGAGGACCATTTGGCGGCTGTCCCGACGGCAGGACAGCAGACGACCTCTTCTCTTCTCTCTCTCTCTCTCTCTCTCCTCCTCCTGTGTCTCCTCCTCGCCCCATTCCCCCACCGTGGAGGCGGGGGCCGGCACCACCCCAGCCGGCCCGCTGCACCCGGGGTGCCCTTCCGTTTCTCCCTTCTGTGTCTGTCTCTCCCCCCCCCTCAGGTGAGTGAGCCCCAGAGCTCTAGTGCAGAGAGGAAGCCTGGGCCGGTTTGCTGGCGCTGCAGGGAGCCGGGCCACCTCCAACAGCAGTGCTCGGTAATGGAGGTGGGCACGGTGGTTCAGATCCCCAATGCGCCAGGAGCCGCCCCCGATCGGGCCGGAGCGTATCGCATACCGGTGAGTATCCAAGGGGATACATATCAGGGGTTGGTGGATTCTGACTGTAATCAGAACTCAATCCACCAAAGCCTGGTGCAAGACGAGGCATTGGGGGGAGCACAATTGGTGAAGGTGTTGTGTGTGCACGGGGATGTTCACAACTACCCTTTAGTGTCGGTCCACATTCTTTTCTGAGGGGAAAAATTTATAGTGAAGGCGGCGGTTAATCCTCGCCTTACCCACTCTATAATTTTGGGGACTGATTGGCCAGGATTTCGGGATTTAATGACACATTTAGTGGAGAGTGGGTCCTGCCATTTAACAGGGGGAGGTCCCGGTGTCGCTTTGGCGGGAGCAGCTGTCACAGAGCCATCTACATCATCTCCGCGTCAGAGTGAGGAGCCGCTGGCCCCTCCTCTCTCTGTTGGGGAATCCCTCGTGGATTTCCCATTAGAGCAATCGTGAGACGAGACTCTGCAGCATGCGTTTGACCAAGTGAGAGTAATCGATGGTCAAACGCTCCAGCCGAATGCCACCCCGTCCTTCCCCTACTTCGTGATTATGAAGGATAGATTATACCGAGTGACACAGGACACTCAAACTAAAGAGCGAGTCACGCAGCTTTTGATTCCGAAGAGCCGCCGAGAATTGGTATTCCAGGCGGCTCACTTTAATCCCATTGCTGGACACTTAGGGCAGGATAAAACACTAGCCCGAATAATGGCCTGATTCTATTGGCCGGGGATTCGCGGAGATGTCCGTAGGTGGTGTACGGCGTGCCGCGAATGCCAGTTAGTAAATCCAGTGGCCATTCCAAAAGCGCCTTTGCGCCCTCTACCGTTAATCGAGACCCCGTTTGAGAGAATTGGGATGGATCTCGTCGGGCCATTAGATCAGTCAACACAAGGGTACTGCTTTATATTAGTTCTAGTGGACTATGCAACACGATACCCAAAAGCTGTGCCTCTTTGCAATATCTCAGCACGCAGTATTGCGGAGGCACTCTTCCGCATTATCTCCCGAGTTGGAATCCCCAAAGAGATTCTGACTGACCAAGGCACCTCGTTTATGTCACATACACTGAACGATATGGGTTGTTGGGTATTAAGCCGATCCGCACCAGCGTGTATCACCCACAAACGGACGGTTTAGTTGAACGGTTCAACCGCACCCTCAAGAACATAATTAAAAAATTCATAAGTTAGGACACACGTAATTGGGATAAATGGCTCAAACCCTTGCTCCTTGCAGTGCGAGAGGTCCCCCAAGCCTCCACGGGGTTCCCCCCGTTTGAATTGTTATACGGGCGTAAGCCGCGCGGCATTCTAGATGTGCTGCAGGAAAATTGGGAGGAGGGACCTTCACCAAGTAAAAACGAAATCCAATACGTTATTGACCTGCGTGCAAAACTCCACACACTCATGCACCTAACTCAGGAGAATTTGCGGCAGGCCCAAGAACGACAGACCCGCCTGTATGACAAGGGTACGCGCCTTAGGGAGTTCACACTGGGAGATAAAGTACTCGTACTGTTGCCCACATCGAGCTCCAAATTGGTCACCAAGTGGCAAGGACCCTTTGAGGTCACACGGCAAGTCGGGGACGTTGACTATGAGGTGAGGCGAACGGATAGGGGTGGGGCGCTACAGATTTACCACCTCAACCTGCTCAAACTCTGGAACGAGGAGGTCCCCGTGGCGTTGGTGTCGGTGGTTCCGGAGAAGGCGGAGCTGGGGCCGGAGGTTCAAAAGGGAACATTGGCATCGCGTACCTCTCCGGTCCTCTGTGGAGACCACCTCTCCCCGAAGTACGGTATCTGGGCTTCCACTTGGGCAACGGGCAGGTGCGTCCCCAAACTAACAAGACAGCAGCAATTGTGGCCTGCCCGAGGCCCAAGACCAAAAAGGGGGTGAGACAGTTCCTGGGTCTGGCTGGCTATTATCGCAGGTTTATACCTAATTATTCGGACGTCATCAGCCCGCTGACTGATCTGACTAAAAAGGGAGCACCAGATCCGGTCCAGTGGACGGAGCAATGCCAGCGGGCTTTTTCTAAGGTAAAGGCTGCACTGTGTGGGGGGCCACTTTTACACTCCCCTGACTTTTCTCTCCCCTTTATGTTGCAGACGGATGCATCGGACAGAGGGCTGGGGGCCGTTTTGTCCCAGGAGGTGGAGGGGGGAGGATCACCAAGTCTTATACATCAGTCGCAAGCTGTTGGTGCGTGAGGGGCACTACAGCACCATTGAGAAAGAATGCCTGGCGATCAAGTGGGTGGTCCTCGCCCTCCGTTACTACCTGCTGGGACGCCCTTTCACCCTCTGTTCGGACCATGCACCCCTCCAGTAGCTCCACCACATGAAGGATGCCAATGCGCGGATCACCCGTTGGTATCTGGCACTCCAACCCTTTAACTTCAAGGTGATCCACAGGCCGGGGGTGCAGATGGTCGTGGTGGACTTCCTCTCCCGTCAAGGGGGGGGCAGTCGGCTGCAGGCCGGACGGGCGCCCGGCCTGAGTCGGGCGGTGGGGGTATGTGGCAGCGGGGGCGTGGCCAAGCATCGGTCTGTGACAGGAGGGCGGAGTCAGGGAAGGTAAGTGGCAGAATCACTACACCTGTCGTTAATTAATGTGTTTGTGTGTCTTCCCAGTGACCGCGCCCTATTTAAGGAGAGAGAGCAAGAGAAGAGGGAGCTCTCTCTCCCGAACCTGACTGCTGATGTGTGTGCGTGTGTCTGAGTGTGTCAGAGTGTTTATACAAGCTGAAAAGCTGAATAAAAGAGAGTTTTGTGAACTCAGTTCTGGTCTGCCGTCCTTCTGTGCTCCACCCACCTACATGAACTGTCACAGTCTGTCTGTCTCACTCTGTCACTCTCTCTCTCTCTTCTGTCACTCTATGTCAGTCTGTCTGTCTGTCTCTCTCACTCTGTCTCTGTCTCACTCTGTTTCACTCTGTCTCTGTCTGTCTCACTTTGTCACTTCAGTCTCTCTCTCTCTCTCTCTCTCTCTCTCTCTCTCTCTCTCTCTCTCTCGCTCTCTGTCCTTGATTCAGTTCAGCATGCAATTACCCCGGATAATAATTAGCTTTCTTCCTGTGACCACAGATATTTGCTCAGATAAAGAGGGAGTGAGACTGAGAAACACACACACACACACACACACACACACATTTAACGTGTTCAGGTAGTTCGTTATAGAGCCATTTTTCTGGTTTGTCCGGCTCTTTAGATGAGATCAACTGAACAGGACATGCAGTGACATGTAGTGTTTTCTAACGGCTCATGCACATGTTACGTAAATTTCAAGCAAATGAAACTCAGGCTTTCTCTCCTCACTGCTTTTATCTCCAAGAAGAAAGATGATAATACACTAATAATATTGAGTCTGAAGATTCTCAATCAGACATGAAGACAAAGCAGTCCAGTGTAAAAAAAACAAAAACAAAACAAAAAATCTTTCATCATATCTAATGTACAAAACTTAGGTGCTGTTTTTCCTGCTTTCTTTCACTTCTTTGTCTCTCTGTCAGTATCTTCCTGCTTTTTTATGTCCATTTTGGCACAGAGTCCTCTGTGGAATTATGGATTATGGTACAAAGAGAGAAAGAATGAGTCAGACAGAGAGAAAGAGAAAGCACCTGCGTGTATAACAGGTAGGGCCATGTCTTCTCTCACCTGTACTCACTCCTCTGACATTTCAGACACAACAACCTCTTAGCTGAGTGTTTGCAGGCAAACCATTTACTGGTCCAGAGTAACATTTGAAAAACAAAACAAAACACATTGACGCACAAACTCGACACAGACACGAACCCAAGCTTGGGATTGGAGTTGTCACACCAGTGTACTAGCATGTCTGAATATATGCTGAAAGAGAGACACTATTTGACTGCTGATACATTAGCATTTTCTAGGATAGTAGCTGACAACTGAACTGTTGTTTTAGGCTTACTATTAATAACAAAGTTAAAATCCATCCATCCATCCATCCATCCATCCATCCATCCATCCATCCATCCATCATCTACAGTTGTATGTTGTATATCACTTATCTGTCAGAGTCGCAGAGGAAGCTGGAGCCAATCCCAGGTGACTTCAGGCAAGAGGAAGTTAAGAAATATGTCAGCATGTTTTAGGAAATATGTGAGCAAGTTTTATTCCAGGATACATATAAGACTGGACTATCATGAATTTCAAGTTGTATTTGAAAGTGAAACAAATGTAAGAACAGATTATTTGTTTGCATCATCAAGTTCAGACCCTGATCATTGCATAGCTTGTAGGATATTTCTCACTCGAATTTCTCAAATTAATATTCTTTTTTCCTCAAACTGACATTAACGTATAGTTTAAAGTCAATATGCTATTTATTTCCAATTAAAGTGCAGCTATTACTAAATACCGTATATGTCTAGTGTACTAATAGTATATATACCTTCAAGAAAAACATAAAAGTTTACTTTTTGTCTCAATTTTGTATCAAGTTTGTATCATGTATAAGGTATTAAAGTACATATATACTTTAAGTTTATTATACTCTCACTAGCCAACTAAAAATTGCAGTACAGTACAGAAACTCATGCAGATACAGATGAAGAATTTCAGGTAATGCTCACATCAAACATCAGAACGGGATGTTTGGTCTCAGTGGCATGGATGATGGTTTGAGTATTTCAGAAGCTCTTGATCTCTTGGGATTTTCATACACAACGGTCTCTAGAGTTTACACAGAATGTAAAGTGCGACAAACAAAAAACATCCGGTGAGCAGCAGTTTTGTGGGTGGAAATGCCTTGACCATTACAGGCATTTAGCAGATGCTCTTATCCAGAGCAACATACAACATACCCAGAGCAGACTGCGGAGCAATGGGGGGTTCGGTACCTTGCTCAAGGGAGCTTCAGCCATTCCTGCTGGTCCAGGGAATCAAACTGGTGACCATTTGGTCCCAAAGCTGCTTCTCTAACCTGGCTTCCCCATGGCCTTGATGATGAGAAAGGGTCAGAGTAGAATGACCAGACTGGTTCGAGCTGATAGGAAGTCAACGGTAACTCAATTTATTACTCATTACAACCATGGTAAGCAGAAAAGTATCTCAGAATGGGCAACATACCAAATCTTGAAAGATCACATCTGGTTCCACTCCAGTCAGCCAAGAACAAGAATCTGAGACAGCAATGGACACATTTTTTCTTGTTTTATTAACTTCAGGAGAAAGTGAGGGAACAACTGTTTATATCTGTAGTAACTAGTATGAAGTATAAGTTTATTAATAACAAACTGCTAGCATTGACAAACTGCAAATAAAGCACTTCAGAATGTACTGTTATCGGACAATGAACTTTGAGGTGGTAACAGTACACGCACTTCACATTACACCTCTCTGCCATTGATGATTTTCTTGTAAATACCATCATGTTTTATTTGTTACTTAATTTAAACTATCTTTTCATAAAGGGGTTCTAAGAAAATGTGACTCTGTTCCTGAAATATTTTTTGTAAGCCAGATGCTGGAGAAGGATCCTTTGGCAGTTAAAAGCATTTTAATACAGTTTTAACACAATTTTAACACAGTGCAGACAAATCCAAAATATAGTCAAGTCAAATGGAAGGAGCTGACCCATATTCTAAATCTATATAATTTAAATGTTGTATTTGCATTTTTTTAAAAAATCAGCACTACTGATATAAAAGTTGTTTCATCTGTAAAGCCATAGCAGCTCCCTAAGGTATATTATTTTCTTTCTACAAACATGTCAAACCACATACAGGAGTACTTTTTAAGAAAGTAAGTCAATAATTTTTTATCCAGTAGCTAATTGCAGGAGTAGGCAATACTTGAGTAAGGCTACTTTGTTACTATACTTAAGTATTATCATGGTGGGTTTATACTTTACTTGAGTATTACTGAAACTGGGATTTTACTGGAATACTTGTGCTCTTACCTTATGACATTTTCAAGTAATTTTTTATTACATTGCTTTTTTATTTAGACCTTTGGATCACCCATTACAAATCACAAAGGTCTGTTCTTCTCCCATGCAGCCACTGACAGTAACGTTATGACATTATGTATGAATCAAATGGGCTCAGTTTAGCATCCAGTCATCTTATACATTAATCACTGTAGGAAAAGCTATGAAACAGGAAGAAACCATAGGGAGGGGACATGGGGAGAACCCAAGCTCAGAACAGAACCAGAGATCCTGAAGCTACCTGCTTCACCACTGTGCTGGTTCGGTACGTTACTGTACAATATTTCTGTCTTGCGCACTTTTAAATAAGACAAATCTTAAGAATTAAACAACTCAATAAAAGAGAGCAAAAGAAAAATAGAAATGTCCTAAGACTAGTTTTGAGCACTTTACATCCTATTACTCAGCAAATAGTAGTCTAGTTGTGTTCAGCTTCAGATGTTCTGCTCATTTGAGATCCGTCTCTAAATGAGATCAAAATCATGCTGTTTAATATCACTGAAGCACATCCCAAATGCTTTGATTAAAATGCTGTCCATGGCATTTCCTCCCAATTCCCTGAAACACGTAAGTGTGAATGAGTGTGTGACTGAGTGTGATGGTGATTTGCAATGAACTGGTGTCCCACCCATCCTGCCTTGTGCTCAGTGGTTCTTCTATAGACTCCTGGTTCTATAGATCAGGATAAAGCACATAGTGAGGATGAATGAAAGAATGAAATGCTGTCCAGATTGAAGAACAGAGTTTTAAGGCAGCTGCCTCCATGAAGCTTTGTTTTATGCCTTCCTTGATCCTTCAGTCCACATTGTAGCTTATATAACTTGACTTAATTCTGACTGCATTGTTCGTAATGATACCTCCCATTTGTATTGGGAAGTCAGGATTTCCAAGTCCCCAGTCATAAATATGAACTGGAATATCCCTGATGTCGGATTCCCAACCCAGAAAGTCAGAGGAACGCTGGCAACCCAGAAGTCAAAATCCAAGATACATCAACAGTACTGAAAGCTGTAGTAATATACTGTTTATTAGCACTTAGTGTCTTATTAAATCAGTCATTCACACAGTACTGTCCAACTTCTATCTGTGGATATATTGCTACAGTTTTTGTGTGCACAAATTACAGCGCAATGCATCATTATCAACTGGTATTGCTAACACTGATGAACCTGGCTAGAAATTGCTGGTATTGGTGTTCTGACTTATCTACTGGAACTCAATCAACTAGTTTGTGACGTCATTCCCAGCTCTGTCTGAGGTAAATGGAATACAGCATTAGGTCCTACATGACTGGGATGTATGCATGATTAGCTTTTAAGATAGCTTCAAGTTTTGCAGACATGTGACACAGCTCCATACAGTAAACTCGAGTTGTGATGGAACAATGCATCAATGTCTTTTCTAACCATGCTCTTGATAAACCTTTTTCTCTTTCTGTGCATTAATATATACTATTAATCAAGCTAAAAATCTGTCCCAAATGAGACTGTGTGTGTGTGTGTCTGTGTGTGTTAGCACAGGAACAGAACTGAAAAGCCCTACAGGCATTCTCTAATCCCTTTTCAATCAGTTTGATTGATTACAAAGCCTTTGTGGAATGTCGCTCTGTCAGAGCCTCCACATTAACACACACCCTTAGCCACACACAACATTGTTAGCCTTGTGCATTAAAGTTGTACTCAAACCCAACTCAAACCCAAGGTAATACTGTTTCTTTGATGAAATGTTGCAGAATGTGAGGTTTACGAAGTCACCAGTGTGTGTGTGTGTGTGTGTGTGTGTGTGTGTGTGTGTGCAGCCTTTTCCAGCCTGAGCCCTGGAATTTTCACACCAAAGAGACCCGAGCCAAGGCAGTAGCACATGTGGAAATGCTTTCAACGTCACCTTTAACATTTCTGCTGGCAGTCGAGTGAGAGAATGAGAAGGGGAGGGAGTGAATGAAAGGGTGAGCTCTGCCAAGAAATACGGTCCTCTCAGCTGTTTCCTTCAGTCTCCCCTGCCAACAGGGCTGCTACTACTCTCTCTCTCGCTCTCTCTGATCCACACATCTGTCCCTTAGATCAAGGGGTGGCGCTGGAGGACCCATGCTATGTGTAGCAGCTCTTTATTGCCCATGTAAATTACTGGAATGTCCTTATAACAGCCATGGGAGTGTTGGTGTTCCTCAAAGGCCCCGATTATGTATCACACACATTGCAAATGAGGAGAACTGCCCTGCATGTGGGAGTGAGAACCAGGGATGTGTATTTAGCACTTTGTGGGACCACGTGATGCTCCAAATACCTGGATTTTTCTAGAAAAATATGCAACATTCATTAATCCCAAAAGGGATCTATAGTTTTTTTTTTTTTAAATTATACTGAGTTTAAAGTTAGGGATTACTTAACGTTAATAGACAAGTCAGTGGAAAGTATGTTACCCCACTAAGATACTATTACAAAAGGCTGTGTGTGTTTACAGGGGAGTGTGGGTGGGAGTATGTGTGGGTCGGCATGCGTTTCTGTCTGAACACGGGGTACGAGGGTTTGTTGGTTATCCAAATATCAAGGACTAAGGTCAGTGGGGTTGTTTTAAGGAAGAGCGCAGAGGTATTCGCTGAACCATGAAGACAATTAGACTGCTGGATTCATTGACAAGAGGTTATCTGTGGAGTGTGACAGTAACACACACACACACACACACACACACACACACACACACACACACACACACACACACACAGGCATGCAAGAGAGACCAAAATGTTGAAACATGCAAAAAGCATCCATTTTATTTAAATCAATTTTAAACATGCACACACACACACACACACACACACACACACAGAATGAAAGAGAGAGAAAAAAGTACACAGTTCATTAAAACATTCCAGAATGAGATTTTTTTCTCTTGTGTGTGTGTGTGTGTGTGTGTGTGGTGGGGGTTTAAATGTAATTTTCAGACACACATTCTACATGGATGACGCCGTATTCTACTCATGTGTCATATGGAGCCAGGGCTTTAGTTCCGCTTCTATGTGTGTGTGTGTGTGTGTGTGTGTGTGTGTGTGTGTGTGTGTGTGTGGTGTCATACATGCATACATGCTTAAACTAGGGGGTTTCCAGTGTGTTGGATATGATTTATGTGAGCATCTTACACACACACACACACACACACACACACACACACACACACACACACACACACTTATTCACATACTGTACATATTGTACCATTGTATTATACATTTAAACATTGATGGATTAATTCCTGAAGGTAAATCATAGTTAAAATCAGGGTAATAAATCCCCAGACCTCCAGAGAGCAACTATTGGACCCTTGAGCAAGACCCTTAAAGTGCATATCATGAGTAAATTCAGGAGCAAAATCAATGTAATTCTCCTATTTTATATTAAACTTTGGTCAAATATCTGTCACATTTTGCATTTTGTGCAATTTTTTTACCTTGCGCAATACCAGAAAAATTCAGTTGAAATCAAACCATTTGAGGTGAATTGATCTGCCTCTGAAAAAACTTGGCATTTGGATTTCCCGGGAAACATTGATTTTCGTGATGTCACGTGTGGGACGCCTCCCTCTGAATCCTACATCAGCGCTGGTTTGTTTAAGAGAAAATTACCTGGTGGCTTTCTGCAAATTTCTTCAACGTTATCACGTAATTATTAAAATGGTTAATATATGTATCGTAAGAGGGTGTAGCAACATTACATTCTTCATCCAAAGGTGAAGTAACATTGCGCTCAGGTGACAAGTCCATATTTCAGTGCAAAATTGCTAGCTGCTAAACTTGGTCTACACAGACTGTGCACTGAAACCGTTCAAGCTCTCGCAGCCTGCTGGTGCTTCTGCAGGTGACATCACGAATCTGGCTCCAGACTCCCTTGGGATTTTTCCAGACGCGTTTTGTTATTTTTTTTTTTCTGCTGTAGACAGATGGCCTTGTGCAAAATGACCCTTCTGGATGAGTGTGTAAAGGGACATTCTTTCATATAAAAAAAAGAATTTGGTCTAGGATATGCACTTTAACCCTCACACTGCTCATCATGAATGCTTGTCATAAATGTGTCAAATGAATTAATTGAGAATAGAAATATGAGCATTATTTTAGAATGTGTAAATTCCAAATATCTCTGCTTAGTATACATACAGAAGTGATTATAGCAAATCGGACATGTTGATTGGTTGAGAGATTCTGGCTATTTCTTGATAATCACCTCAAGCAACTTGGCAAAATGGTGGCCAATCGCTTCGTCACTGTAAGTGAGGAAGAATTACAAATTATGAAAGAAAATGCTGTTCCTAAAATCATTAAAAATGCTATGAAGTTTGGTCTAAAACCATTCAAAGGTAAGGTGGAATTGTGATTTATTTTATCTATTTCAAAACAAAATATTTTATGTGACTCAGTGTAGATAAGTGACACAAGTCTGCGCGCATGCTGCAAGTATGCACAAATTACATTTGCATGCTGCTTTTGAAGATTGAAATACATTTTTAATATGATTTTTTTAATGTAGCGCCCCCTAGCTCCCCTGGCTATATGTACTGAGGTACACTCCCTGAGTTCTTTTTAGTGGCAAGAAATCTCTTTCTTTAGGTTAACTTAATGCTTTATAGTAAATAACTAATTATCACTAATAGGCCTATTTAAGCTGCTAGAACTATTCAAAACAAGTGTTGCCAGGCAAAACAAACCTTGCCTGGCAGCACTTATTTTATACCTATATGTTGATAATATTTCTCAATCATTAGCTGTCAGGTTATAGTCCTATGAAAATCCATGACCTTGAGTTTGACATTTCAAAGTCATTCAAGGTCAAAGGTCATGGTGCCAAATGAAAGCCCATATGGCCCTCCTATAAGTTGATAATGGTAAATATCTGTCTACCATCAACTGTTTTCAATTTACAGCCCTCTGAAATCCATGACCTTGATTTTGACCTTTCAAGGTCACTCAAGGTCAAAGATCATGGTGCCAAATGAAAGACCATGTGGGAGTTCCTGTATGTTCATAATATTAAACATCTGTCTATCGGCAACTGTTTTTGAGTTATAATGGAAATATGTTATTTTGACTGAAAGGTTGACCTTTCCGGTGGCACAGTGGTGTAGTGGTTAGTACTGTTGCCTCACAGCAAGAAGTTCCTGGGTTCGAGCCCAGCGGCCAGCAAGGGCCTTTCTGTGTGGAGTTTGCATGTTCTCCCTGTGTCTGCCTGGGTTTCCTCCGGGTGCTCCAGCTTCCCCCACAATCCAAAGACATGCAGGTTAGATTAATTGGTGGCTCTAAATTGACCATAGGTGTGAGTGTGAATGGTCTCTGTGTTGGCCCTGCAATGACCTGGCCTCTCGCCCATAGTCAGCTGGGATAGGCTTCTGCAACCCTGTAGAACAGGATAAGCGGCTACAGATAATGGATGGATGGAAGGTTGACCTTTCCAATGACCTTGACCTTCAGCTTAACCTGATTATCCCCAGAATTTAATCCCGTAATCTATGGACCATTGCTCAGCTACCCTGAAAATTTGAAGTCAATTGGTGCAACCGTCTAGACACTAGATTGTTAATAGA
The DNA here is from genome assembly GCF_027579695.1 of Neoarius graeffei. Lineage (NCBI taxonomy): Eukaryota > Metazoa > Chordata > Actinopteri > Siluriformes > Ariidae > Neoarius > Neoarius graeffei. Next base: position 35,322,565 of record NC_083570.1, on the reverse strand, counting down.
CAGACAGTTGCAGACATGGGGTGGCATGGTGGTGTAAGTGGTCACCTCACAGCAAGAAGGTTCTGGGTTTGAGCCCAGCGGCCAGTGGGAGCTTTTCTGTGTGGAGTTTGCATGTTCTCCCTGTGTCTGCGTGGGTTTCCTCCGGGTGCTCTGGTTTCCCCCACAGTCCAAAGACATGCAGTTAGGTTAATACGGGATGGCCTTGGACTGAGGTGCCCTTGAGCAAGGCACCTAACTCCCAACTGCTCTCCGGGTGCTGTTAGCATGGCTGCCCACTGCTCTGGGTATGTGTGTGTGCTCATTTCTCACGTGTGTGTGCGCATGTGTGTGTTCCCTGCTTCAGATGGGTTAAGTACAGAGAGGAGTTTCACAAGCGTGTGATGAATAAAGTTGTTGTTGTTCTTCTTCTTTTTCTTCTTCAGACACACACACACACACACACACACACACACACACACACACACACACACACACAAACAAACAAACAAACAAACAAACAAACCGCACTGATTACAATACCTCACCTCGCTTACTCCGTTGCAGGTGAGGTAATAAATAAACCTGCAACTCAACTTGCAACTCAATGCCCTGTCACTCATCAAGTAAATTAGGTTATCTGAGTGTGTTCTAATATGCAATGAAATAAACATTATTACAGGTAAGTTTAACTATTTACTTAAAAATATATATTTGCATATATACACATTTAAATATAAAAATATACTAACTCAAATGAATAGGTTTTGGATTTTTTTCAGATCTCTTTCAGTGTAAATTAAAAAAAAAAAAACCCAACAAAACAAAACAAAAAACCCAACACAAAACTTGAAACAGTCTTTCAGTTGTATGACCATGCATTCAGCAGTACACTTTCAAAATCAACAAAATGCAATATCAAACCCCAAATTCTAAAGCCAGCAGTTATTCTGAGATGAAATAATCTAGATGAGTAAATTAAACAAACTTACATGGGTACCCAACCAGTTATCAGTTAAAAGGTGCAGACCTGTATTGATGCTTGTGTACGTAGTAGCCTGAAGCGATATGACTGCCAGTGGCGCATAAAACTCACTCGTGGCACTGATGGTTGTTGTCCTCACCATGGCCGCGCAACACTGGCCATGCTGGGAAATGGACATTTCTCCACTTGCTGAAACCATGTGGAGCTAATGTAAGAAATTTTCATAGAGTTTGCTCCAGTAACCTAATCAATATAAAATTAGATCATACTGACTGTACAGCTGCTGCTAGCACCTTTGAACTAAAGGTGGGGCTATTAAATATGAGATCTCTTACATCTAAAGCACTAATGGTTAATGAACTCATTACTGATCATGAGTTTACTTTGTTTAACTGAAACATGGATTAAGCCAAATGAATATATAGCATTAAATGAAGCGAGTCCTCTTGGATACAGTTATAGTTTACAGTTATAGGCTAGTTTGACACCAGCCTCGTCAAACTAGCAGAGGAGGAGGTGTTGCGGTTATTTATAATGATTATTTAGGTGTAACACAAAAACCTGGTTATAAATTTAACACATTTGAAGTTCTTCATACTCATACCGTATAACGTATGTAGCCTCGAAAAATAAGTCTTCCCAGTTAATTCCATTGCTTATTATTTACAGGCCTCCGGGGCCATATTCTGAGTTTCTTTCTGAATTTGCAGATTTTATCTCAGATCTGGTTATTTCCTTAGACAAAGCTTTAGTTGTCAGAGATTTTAATATTCACTTCGATAACCCAGAAGACCCTTTAAAAACAGCGTTTGTGTTCATTTTAGATTCAGTAGGGATTAATTAGAATGTCATAGGACCAACCCATAATGGTGGTCACACCCTTGATCTAATACTAACATTCAGGTTAAACATAGACAATATAGTCATACTTCCACAGTCTGAAGTTATCTCAGATCATTATCTCATCTCATTCAAACTATGTCTGAGTAATAATATATGCACCTCACCACGCTACTGTATTAAACGTACATTCATGTCAACTACTGCACAGAGCTTTATAAATGATCTTCCAGAGTTATCAGCTTTGATTGGGTCACTGTCAGCCCCTGCAGAACTTGATCAGGCAACTGAATGTTTAGAGTCAACATTCCGTCATACCTTAGATAATGTAGCTCCTCTAAAAAGGAAAATGATCAGAGACAAAAAATTAGCACCCTGGTATAATGATGACACTCGCACATAAAAACAGACCACTCGAAAATTGGAACGTAAATGACATCAAACAAAATTGGTAGTGTTCAAATTAGTGTGGAAGGAGAGCTTCCTGAAGTATAGAAAAGCTCTTAGTGCTGCAAGATCAACATATCTCTCCTCCCTAATAGAAGATAACAAAAATAATCCTAGATTCCTATTTAATACTGTCGCAAAATTAACCAGGAATAAGTCCACTATAGACACATGCACACCTGCAGTATATAATAGTAACGATTTCATTAATTTTTTTAATGACAAAATTGAGAATATCCGACAAAAAATTCAAACTACTAATTTAAGGTCAGACAATGAAAGTGGCCTTGTAATTAACGATATAACTCTATCAGATCATCAATTAGAATGTTTTATTCCCCTTAAAGAAACCGAATTACTTTCATAAATCTCGGCATCAAAAGCCTCAACTTGCGTACTAGATCCCTTACCTACACGTCTATTCAAACAGATAATACCTGAAGTAATTGAACCGCTTCTAAAAATAATAAATTATTCTCTCATGATTGGCTATGTACCCAAATCCTTTAAACTAGCAGTTATCAAACCCCTGATTAAAAAACCTGACCTTGATCCCTGTCAGCTGTCCAATTATAGGTCAATATCAAACCTCCCCTTTATCTCCAAGATCCTTGAAAAAGCTGTGGCAGAGCAGTTATGCTCATATTTACATAGGAATAACATCCATGAAATGTATCGGTCAGGATTTAGACCGAATCACAGCAGAGAAACAGCTTTGGTTAAAGTAGTAAATGACCTACTGTTGGCGTCTGATCAGGGCTGTGTCTCGCTGCTTGTGTTGCTTGAGCTTAGTGCAGCATTTGATACCATTGATCATTCCATTCTTCTGGATAGACTAGAAAATGTTGTGGGAGTTAAGGGAACGGCCTTCTCCTGGCTCAGCTCTTATTTAACTGATCGTTATCAGTATGTTGACATAAATGGTGATATTTTTAGACATACTGAGGTAAAGTTTGGTGTTCCACAAGGTTCTGTCTTGGTTCCACTACTTTTTTCTCTCTATATGTTACCTCTGGGTGATATTATTCGTAAACAGTGTATTAGTTTCCACTCTTATGCTGATGACACACAGTTGTATGTTTCTGCAAAACCTGATGAGAGACACCAGCTTTATAGAATTGAGGAATGTGTTAAGGACATTAGACATTGGATGCTTATTAATTTCCTTCTGCTTAACTCTGACAAGACTGAAGTACTTGTACTAGGACCACATACAGCTAGAAGTAAGTTTTCTGATTACACAGTGACTCTGGATGGCCTTTCTGTTTCTTCACATGCAACAGTAAAAGACCTCGGGGTGATTATTGACCCCAGTCTTTCATTCGAAACTCACTGTGGCAGCGGGGGCGTGGTCAAGCGCCGGTCTGTGACAGGAGGGCGGAGCTAGGGAAGGTGAGTGGCAGAATCACTACACCTGATGGTAATTAACCTGTGTTTGTGTGTCTTCCCAGTAACCGCGCCCTATTTAAGGAGGCAGACGGAGAGCAGAGGAGAGCTCTTCCCAGGACAAGAACACAGCGTGTGTGTGTGTGTGTGTGTTTACCAGAATAAAGTTTTATTTGTTATACTGAAAAGTCTGGCAATAAAAGCCTATTTCGTACCTGAAGCTTTGTCCTGCCATTCTCTGTGCTCCACCCACACCTCAGAGAGCTCTACAGTGGTGCCGAAACCCGGGAAAAAGGTGGAGCACCAACCCCGCAGCCCCATGGAATCCTCCCCATTCGCGGACCTGGTCCACGCCCTCGCCACGGCTCAGCAAAGTCAGCACCAGGCACTCGTCACGCTCCGAAAGGAGCAAGAGCGGCGCTTCAAAGCCCTGGTGCTGGCCCAGCAGGAAGATCGCAAGGCGTTCCGGCATCTCCTCGCGTCGGCGGGGTCCACCAGCGCCCCGGCTGCGGGCCCGTCTCCCCTCACCGTGACCAAGATGGGCCCGCAGGATGACCCCGAGGCGTTCCTCACATTGTTCGAACAGGTCACCGAAGCCTCGAGGTGGCCGATGGAGCAGCGCGCGGCGCGCCTCCTCCCCCTTCTGATGGGAGAGGCGCAGCTGGCCGCGCTACAGCTCCCTGCCGACCGCTGGCTGGCCTACGCGGACCTTCGCCGGGCCGTCCTCCAGCGCGTGGGGCGCACACCAGAACAACAGCGCCAGAGCTTCCACGCGCTGCGGTTGGAGGAAGTCGGCCGGCCGTTCGCGTTTGGCCAGCAGCTCCGGGACGCCTGCTGGCGGTGGCTGAGGGCCGATGATCGCGACGCCGAGGGAATCATCGATCAGGTGGTGCTGGAGCAGTTCATCGCGCGCTTACCAGCCGGAACCGCGGAATGGGTCCAGTGCCACCGCCCGGCGTCGCTGGATCAGGCAGTAGGACTGGCGGAGGATCATTTGGCGGCTGTTCCGGTGGCAGGACAACTGACGATGTCTTCTCTCCTCTTCTCTCTCTCTTTCTCCCCTCCCTTCTGTGTCCCGTCCTCGCCCCATTCCCCCACCACGGAGGCGGGGGCTGGCTCCACCCCAGCCGGCCCGCCGCACCCGTGGTGCCCTCCAATTTCTCCCTTCTGTGTTTGTCTCTCCCCCCCTCAGGTGAGTGAGCCCCAGAGCACAGGTGCAGAGGGAAAGCCCGGGCCAGTTTGCTGGCGCTGCGGGGAGCCGGGCCACCTGCAACAACAGTGCGCAGCAATGGAAGTGGGCACAGTGGTACGGATCCCCGACGCGCCAGAAGCTGCCCTCGATTGGGCCGGAGCGTATCGCATACCGGTGAGTGTCCAAGGGGCTACATATCAGGCATTGGTGGATTCTGATTGCAATCAGACCGCGATCCGCCAAAGCCTGGTGCAAGACGAGGCATTGGGGGGAGCACAGGGGGTGAAGGTGTTGTGTGTGCATGGGGATGTTCACAGCTACCCTTTGGTGTCGGTCCACATATATTTCAGAGGGGAAAAATCTATAGTGAAGGCGGTGGTTAATCCTCGCCTTACCCACTCTTTAATTTTGGGGACTGATTGGCAGGGATTTCGGGGTTTAATGACATGCCTAGTAAAGAGTGGGTCCTGCCATTTGACAGGGGGAGGTCCCGGTGTCGCTTTGGCTGGAGCTGCTGTCGCAGAGCCGTCTACGTCATCTCCGCGACAGAGTGAGGAGCCGCCGGCTCCTCCTCTTTCTGTTGGGGAATCCCTCGCGGATTTCTCATTAGAACAATCGCGAGACGAGACTCTGTGACATGCGTTTGACCAAGTGAGAGTAATCGATGGTCAAACGCTCCAGCCGAACGCTACCCCGTCCTTCCCCTATTTTTCTATTATGAAGGATAGATTATACCGAGTGACGCAGGACACTCAGACGAAAGAGCAAGTCACACAGCTGTTAATTCCAAAGAGCCGCTGGGAATTGGTATTTCAGGCGGCTCACTTTAATCCCATGGCTGGACACCTAGGGCAGGATAAGACACTAGCCCGGATAATAGCCCGATTCTATTGGCCGGGGATTCACGGCGATGTCCGTAAGTGGTGTACGACGTGCCGCGAATGCCAGTTAGTAAATCCAGCGGCCATTCCAAAAGCGCCTTTGCGCCCCCTACCATTAATCGAGACCCCGTTCGAAAGAATTGGGATGGATCTCGTCAGGCCATTAGATCGGTCAACACGAGGGTACCGCTTTATATTGGTTCTGGTGGACTATGCAACGCGATACCCGGAAGCGGTGCCTCTTCGCAATATCTCAGCACGCAGTATTGTGGAGGCCCTCTTCCACGTCATCTCCTGGGTTGGAATCCCGAAAGACATTCTGACTGACCAAGGCACCTCGTTTATGTCACGAACACTGAGCGAACTGTATGGGCTATTAGGTATTAAGCCGATCCGCACCAGCGTTTATCACCCACAAACGGACGGTTTAGTTGAACGGTTCAATCGCACCCTCAAGAATATAATTAAAAAATTCGTAAGTGAGGACGCACGTAACTGGGATAAATGGCTCGAACCCTTGTTATTTGCTGTGCGAGAGGTCCCCCAAGCCTCCACGGGGTTCTCCCCGTTTGAATTGTTATACGGGCGTAAGCCGCGCGGCATTTTAGATGTGCTGCGAGAAAATTGGGAGGAGGGACCTTCACAGAGTAAAAACGAAATTCAGTACGTTATGGACCTGTGCACAAAACTCCACACGCTCACACACCTAACTCAGGAGAATTTGCGGCAGGCCCAGGAACGGCAAGCCTGCCTGTACAACAAGGGCACGCGCCTTAGAGAGTTCACTCCGGGAGATAAGGTACTCGTACTGTTGCCCACGTCGAGCTCCAAATTAATCGCCAAGTGGCAAGGACCCTTTGAGGTCACATGGCGAGTTGGGGACGTCGACTATGAGGTAAGGCGAATGGACAGGGAGGGGGCGCTACAGATCTACCACCTCAATCTGCTGAAACTCTGGAATGAGGAGGTCCCCGTGGCGTTGGTGTCGGTAGTTCCGGAGAAGGCGGAGCTGGGGCCGGAGGTTCAAAAAGGGACATTGGCATCACGTACCTCTCCGGTCCCCTGTGGAGACCACCTCTCCCCGACCCAACTCACGGAGGTCGCCCAGTTGCAGGCCGAGTTTTCGGATGTGTTCTCGCCCCTGCCCGGTTGCACTAACCTCATAGAACACCACATAGAGACGCCCCTGGGGGTGGTAGTGCGTAGCCGCCCTTACAGGCTACCTGAACACAAAAAAAGGTGGTTCGGGAAGAACTTCAGGCCATGCTTGAAATGGGCATCGTCGAGGAGTCCCACAGTGACTGGAGCAGCCCGGTGGTCTTGGTACCCAAGGCCGACGGGTCGGTCCGGTTCTGTGTGGACTATAGAAAAGTCAACGCGGTGTCTAAATTCGACGCGTACCCAATGCCTCGTATTGACGAGCTGCTCGATCGACTAGGCACGGCTCGCTTTTACTCGACACTGGATTTGACGAAGGGATATTGGCAGATCCCCTTGACTCCATTATCCCGGGAAAAAACGGCCTTTTCCACACCGTTTGGCTTACAACAATTTGTCACACTTCCTTTTGGGCTGTTTGGGGCGCCCGCTACATTTCAGCGGCTGATGGACAGGGTCCTCCGGCCCCACGCCACCTATGCGGCTGCATATCTCGATGACATTATCATTTATAGTAATGACTGGCAGTGGCACCTGCAACACCTGAGGGCCGTCCTTAGGTCGCTGAGGCGGGCGGGTCTCACTGCCAACCCGAAGAAGTGTGTGATTGGGTGGGTGGAAGTACGGTATCTGGGCTTCCACTTGGGCAATGGGCAGGTGCGTCCCCAAATTAATAAGACAGCAGCTATTGCGGCCTGCCCGAGGCCCAAGACCAAAAAGGGGGTGAGACAGTTCCTGGGGCTGGCTGGCTACTATCATAGGTTTATACCTAATTATTCGGATGTCACCAGCCCGCTGACTGACCTCACTAAAAAGGGGGCGCCAGATCCGGTCCAGTGGACGGAGCAGTGCCAGCGGGCTTTCTCTGAGGTAAAGGCTGCACTGTGTGGGGGCCCACTATTACACTCCCCTGACTTTTCTCTCCCTTTTGTGTTGCAGACCGATGCGTCGGACAGAGGGCTGGGGGCGGTGTTGTCCCAGGAGGTGGAGGGGGAGGACCGCCCCATCCTGTACATTAGCAGGAAGCTGTCGGTGTGTGAGGGGCGCTACAGCACTATTGAGAAGAATGCCTGGCGATCAAGTGGGTGGTCCTTGCCCTCCATTACTACTTGCTGGGGCGCCCTTTCACCCTCTGTTCGGACCACGCGCCCCTCCAGTGGCTCCACCGCATGAAAGATGCCAACGCGCGGATCACCCGTTGGTATCTGGCACTCCAACCCTTCAATTTCAAGGTGGTCCACAGGCCGGGGGTGCAGATGGTCGTGGCGGACTTCCTCTCCTGTCGGGGGGGGGGAGTCGGCTGCGGGCCAGATGGGCGCCTGGCCTGAGTCGGGCGGTGGGGGTATGTGGCAGCGGGGGCGTGGTCAAGCACTGGTCTGTGACAGGAGGGCGGAGCCAGGGAAGGTGAGTGGCAGAATCACTACACCTGATGGTAATTAACCTGTGTTTGTGTGTCTTCCCAGTAACCGCGCCCTATTTAAGGAGGCAGAGGGAGAGCAGAGGAGAGCTCTTCCCGGGACAAGAACACAGCGTGTGTGTGTGTGTTTACCAGAATAAAGTTTTTTTTGTTATACTGAAAAGTCTGGCAATAAAAGCCTATTTCATACCGGAAGCTTTGTCCTGCCATCCTCTGTGCTCCATCCACACCTCAGAGAGCTCTACACTCACATTGATAACATTACCCGGATAGCTTTCTTTCATCTCAGAAATATTGCTAAGATAAGAAATGTAATGTCACTACATGACGCGGAAAAACTAGTCCATGCTTTTGTTACCTCCAGGTTGGATTATTGTAATGCCTTACTGTCTGGATGTTCCAATAAGTGCATAAACAAGCTCCAGTTAGTTCAAAATTCAGCATCAAGAGTCCTTACTAGAACTAGAAAATATGACCACATCATGCCTGTCTTATCCACACTGCATTGGCTCCCAATCAAATTTTGTATTGATTATAAAATACTACTATTGACCTTTGAAGCACTAAATGGTCTTGCACCACAGTACCTGAGTGAACTTCTGCTCCTCTATGACCCGCCACGCCTACTTAGATCAAAAGGTGCAGGCTGTCTGCTGGTACCTCGTATAGTGAAGGCTACATCAGGGGGCAGAGCCTTTTCTTACAAAGCCCCACAGTTATGGAACAGCCTTCCAAGTAATGTTCGGGAATCAGACAGTCTCAGTGTTTAAGTCTAGGCTGAAAACATATCTGTTTAGTCAAGCCTTTTGTTAATGGTGTTTATGAGGTAAAGGTGTAGATCTGGAGACAGAGTCTATAGTAGACATAGAGTGTTTTGGTAAACTGGGATGTATGGATGCTGTCAGTCCCCACTTGCTTGCTCACTCGAGTTTGTTGACGGTGTAGTGGCTGGCTGCTTTATGTCCCGGGGCTCCCTCATGCCTGTGTTACCTTCTGGCTCTCCCCTTTTAGTTATGCTGTCATAGATAGTTGCCGGAGTCCCTGCTTGTACTCAGTGCAATATGTATACTGTTCCTACTTATTCAGGTGACATTGGGCATACCTAACTACCTATGTTTTATTTCCTTCTCTCTCTCTCCCCCCTTCCCCCAAATCTGTCCCTCTGAATTACATGGAGTCAACAGGAAATCTTTTGGTGGAGAGGGTGGAGACCTCGACTGGCTATCGTAGTCTGCAGGGAATCGGCCGTCAGACATTCTGTCGCATGTCCCAGACCTGGTGAAATGTAACTGAATTGTCTTGGCCAGCCCTAAGGGTCCCTTCTGCATCCCATTATTGCTGAGGAGTGTGCTCCCATCACCCAATCAAGCATCCAGCCAGAGCAGGTCATGGTATTTTTTAACCATATTAACATGCCATTGTTGTGTATTATGCCTGATGTCAAGACTCTCGTCTCTGCGAGCCTACCACACAGACTTAATACTTGTGTCATTTTTAGGGCATACCTAACAACCTGTGTTTTCTCCCCCCCAATCTGTCCCTCTGAGTTACATGTCGGTTCTGGGATCGAGATGCTGACCTCTTCTGCCCCTCAGACCTGCTTGATCCATCCTGGTGCCCTGTGTCTGGTTGGAGTCTTATCGCATCGCTCCTGTGGAGGATGGCCCCATGAGGACAGTTGAAAGTTACACCTGGAGGACACTCTGGACTCTTACAGTAATGCTTTTATGGCTGAGGACTACAGTTGACTTGCTAACTTTAGAACTGCAGTTGTCATGAACAGTTTTGCACTCAAGTTTCCATCAATGAAGAGTTACAACATCAACGAAACTGTCTTCATGTTAAAACTGTTAATGTTATAGTCATGCTGTCTGTTGTTGCCCAAATGAGGATGGGTTCCCTTTTGAGTCTGGTTCCTCTCGAGGTTTCTTCCTCATGTCATCTGAGGGAGTTTTTCCTTGCCACCGTTGCCACAGGCTTGCTCATTGGGGATAGATTAGGGATAAAATTAGCTCATGTTTTAAGTTGTTCAAATTCTGTAAAGCTGCTTTGTGACAATGTTTATTGTTAAAAGCGCTATACAAATAAACTTGACTTGACTTGTTGAGGCTATGCAGAGCTTGTTGAGGCTGTGTGGGGATCAGTGGCCCAGTAGGCTACTCATGCAAAGTCCTTAACACTCCAGTAAGCTAGGTTGGGCAGACTAGCTTGTTGCCATCTCCTTGGTGGAAATGCTATGCCTGTGTTTTCAACAGCAGTTGAATATATTAGACTGCGATATCACTGTAGAATGTTGCCATAAGACAAACTGTCCATTTGTCTCAGCACATTCATAGTAATAATTCTTAACTTGGTGTTATCAATTTATAAACTCAAGCGGTGTGACCATGCAATTTTTCACGTGTCTCCCTTTCTTCCCCCCACCCCACACAGATTCCTGTTTCCTGCTGACCTCTCACCCTGACTACTGATTGGATCCACATTCAATGTAAGTAGATTTACAATAACTTCTTAAATGTAAAAGTTATTACCAAATTATGAAAAGTATGAAATTAATATTTTAATAACAAGATTAAATAAATAAACAAATTAATAAATAAATAAGAAATATGAACTTATAACTAAAATTCCCATTGGGCTACATCAATAATCACTGGTGTATTTGTACTAAAACCTTAGGGTCAGCAAATATTGGTAAATAATAACCTCAACTTCATCTTGGCTGTTATTCACTGATATTCATTTTGCCTTCAGCAAATAATTGTTAAATATACAGTGGATATTAAAAGTCTACACACCCCTGTTACAGTTGCAGATGCCAGACCTTGCCCCCTCTTTACTATGATATACCACCTAAGTGAAAAACACTGTATTTTTGGGTAAGATTCTTCCAACTTAACATCTCATCTCATCTCATTATCTCTAGCCACTTTATCCTGTTCTACAGGGTCACAGGCAAGCTGGAACCTATCCCAGCTGACTACGGGCGAAAGGCGGGGTACACCCTGGACAAGTCGCCAGGCCAACTTAACATATTGTGATTATTTATTTGTGAAAATTTAGTGACTCATCCAGACATAAATACTCCAGATCTAATAGAGCATAAGGGAATCTTTTGTGTTCATCCCTCTTCAGGTCATTCCACAGGTTTTCAATAGGATTGATAGTGGGCCAAAACATTGATCTTCTTCTCCTGAAGCTGTTTCTTTGCTGACTTGGGTCTGTCATTATCGTACCTGGAAGGTGGAATGTTTCTTTATTGTCAGCTGTCTAACAGAGGCCTGCAGGCTTTGTGGTAAAACATATCAGTATTAGGAGCAAGCCATGATTCCCCCATCTTGACTATAGCCTCAGTCCCATCTGAAGAAAAGCAGCCACATAGCATGATGCTGCCACCACCATGCTTCATTGTGGTATTCTTTGGGTGATTGTACCAAACATACACAATCTTTTTGAATTATACAAAAATTTTCTACCTTGATCTGATCAGATGATAAAACCTTTTGCCACATGGTTTGGTGTGAATTTAGTTTTTAGAAATTTTCATGACAAAGAGTTTCCGTCTAACCACGATACAAGAGATTGTTGTGACATGCAGGGTGAGCAGAAATTCCTCACCAGATGTTCTTGCAGCTCATTTAATATTGCTGTAGGTCTCTTGGTGTCATGGTCCTACCTGTGGCTTTCCTCTCATCAGGTAACATTCCACTCCTCTCCACTCAGTATTACCTGCCACGCCTGCATGCTCCTTCTCTAATCAGGCTCACCTGCTGTCAATTTACCATCATTGACTCTCATTGACTTTCAGTGGCTGTCATTGGCTGTTTCCTATCACCTGCTGCCTTCTCTGTGTGTATTTAAACTGTAGTCCTCCCAAGCTTCAGTGTCAGATCGTCTTCAAGGCATCGACTCCGTCAACTCTTCAGCCCTGGTAATCTGACCCTGCATTTCTGTCTCCATTCTCGCTACCTGACCTGTGACTCTGTGTTTCAGCCTGTTCCCAAACTCCTGTCTGTCGTGCTGTCCTGTCTGCCTGCTGAGAGACTGCTCGCTGGGAGACCTCCTGAACACCAAGTGCTGTCAGCTTACAGCCAAGCTACTCTGACAATGCCTGATCCCGTCTGATCTCAGATGCTAAGCAGGGTTGGGCCTGGTTAGTACTTGGAGGGGAGACCTCAGACATCACCACCATGCTCCCACCAGCCATCCCTGCCTCTCAGTCCTCCTGCCACTGAACTTCACATACACATCCTCCCAACTCCCTTTCCCCTGCTATCAATAAACTCAACATTTAACCTGTGCTCTTGGGTCCTCGTCTGTTTGTCCTGAAAGAACGATCTGACCATCATGGACCCAGCGCCCTTCCTGACCAGCATGGGGGTTGAGCCTGAAATGACTGCTCTGCAGCGACTGGAATGCACAGAGGGAGACATAAACCGGATGTCCAGTGACATTGCATCTTTGCTCCAGCTTGGCCACCAACAATGACAGCAGTTCAACCAGCAGCAACAGCATCAGCTAACCCAAGTCCTGCAAGTACTCACCAACCTCACCACTCCATCCGCTCCAGCTCCGCCTGCACCACCCAGCCCTTCTGTGGTGGCTTCCCCTCGAAATCCAGTTGCTCCAGTCCTGGCAGCACAGCCTCTAGCTCCCAGTGACCTGGAACCGAGGACTGGTAATCCGGAACGTTTCAATGGTGACCCAAACCAGGTCCGGCCCTTCCTGACCAGCTGCCGTATCCAGTTTTCTCTGCAACCCAGGACCTTCTTGACGGAGGGAGCCAAGGTGGGGTATGTCATCACTCACCTGACCGGCCAGGCTCGGTTGTGGGGGACAGCAGAGTTTGACCGGCAGACCCCAGCCTGTGCCTCCTTCAGTGCCTTCGCCGAGGAGATGTTAAAGGTGTTCGACCTGGGCTCATCAAGAACAGAGGCATCATGAGCACTGATGAGTATTCGTCAGGGCAACCAGACAGTGGCGGACTACTCCATCGACTTTCGTACCCTGGCGAGGCACAGTTCGTGGAACATGGTGGCACTAGTGGACGCCTTCCTCCACAGTTTGGCGGACTACGTCAAGGACGAGCTCGTTTCCCATGAGCAACCCCCGACACTCGATGAGGCCATTGCCCTTGCCGTATGCATTGATCACCGTATCCAGATCTGCAGACGAGAGAAGGGGCATCCGAGTCAACCTGCCACCCGCACTCGGGGTGAGTCCTCTGCTGCCCAGTTCCCGCCTGTCACGCCCCAAAGCCTAACCTCAAACCTGTGCCTCTACTGCGGAAGTGAAGGTCACCGTGTCACCACCTGCCCGGCAAAAGCCAGAGCTCACCAGGCGTAGGGGAGATCCTGGTGAGCTCGACATGTACCCAGTCTCCCTCCATTTGAAAACCCCTGCTTCAGCTTCCCGACACCACTCATGCCCTGGCCGCCCTGGTGGACTCTGGAGCCGAAGCAAACATCATGGATACAGAGTTCGCACGGCAGCTGGGTGTGGGCCATCACCATCTCACTCCACCTGTTCCAGTACGTGCGCTGGGTGGACGTCGTCTAGGCACAGTGACACACATCACAGCCCCCGTGACACTGCTGCTGTCAGGAAACCACCAGGAGTCCATCCAGTTCCACCTCCTACACTCACCCGGCCAAACACTCATCCTAGGATACCCGTGGCTCCCTCAACACAACCCCCAACTTGACTGGGAGACTGGCACTATACAAGAGTGTGGATGGGGCTGCCATCAGACCTGCTTAAAGGGAGCCGTCCTGCCAACCAACCAGGAGACCACCAGCTCCGCCCCCGACATATCCAAGGTTCCTGTTTGCTATCACAACCTGAGAGAAGTGTTCAACAAGTCCAAGGCCATGTCTCTGCCCGCACACTGACCATACGACTGCGCCATCGACCTCCTGCCAGGCACCACACCCCCGAAAGGCCGTCTCTACTCCCTGTCAGTCCCGGAAAGAAAGGCCATGGAAGACTACATAAACGACTCTCTGGCTGCTGGCATAATCCATCCATCGTCCTCTCCTGCCGGAGCAGGATTCTTCTTCGTGTGAAAGAAGGATGGTTCTCTTCGCCCATGCATAGATTACTGGGGCTTGAACGACATTACAGTTAAGAACCGCTACCCTCTGCCACTACCTCTGCCTTTGAACTGCTGCAGGGGGCCACAGTGTTCACCAAGCTAGATCTCCAGAATGCTTACCATCTGGTGTGAGTGAGAGAAGGCAACGAGTGGAAGACTGCGTTCAACACCCTGACGGGACATTATGAATATCTGGTCATGCCATTCGGTCTCACCAATGCCCCAGCAGTGTTCCAGGCACTGGTAAATGACATCCTCAGAGACATGCTCAATAAGTTTGTTTTCGTTTACTTGGACGATATTTTGATCTTCTCAAAAACCCTGTCAGAACACACCCACGATGTCCAGTTGGTCCTGCGCCACCTGCTTGAAAACTCGCTGTTTGTGAAAGCAGAGAAGTGCGAGTTCCACGCTCAGTCTGTCTCGTTCCTGGGATATGTGGTGACCGAGGGCAGCATTCAAATGGACCCTGCAAAGGTGTCGGCAGTGACATCATGGCCGGTTCCAGAGAGCCGTAAGAAACTGCAGCAGTTCCTGGGGTTTGCCAACTTTTATAGGAGATTCATCCGGGGCTACAGCACCGTGGCAGCCCCACTCACCACACTGACCAGGATCAAACAGCCTTTTCAATTGACTGCAGCAGCTGACCAAGCCTTTGAAACCCTCAAGGCCCGTTTCACTTCAGCTCCCATCCTCCAGATGCCTGACGCCGAGCAGCAGTTTGTGGTGGAGGTAGATGCTTTGGATGTGGGAGTCGGGGCTGTGCTTTCCCAGCGAGCAGCAGAGGATGGCAAAATGCACCCCTGTGCCTTCTACTCCCGAAGACTGACCCCAGCAGAAAGCAACTACGACATCGGCAACCGCGAGCTACTGGCTGTCAAGCTTGCCCTCGAGGAGTGGCGCCACTGGTTGGAGGGGTCTAAGGTTCCGTTTGTGGTCTGGACTGACCACAAAAACCTGGAGTATATCTGGACAGCCAGGAGGCTAAACTCCCGCCAGCGCCGGTGGTCATTATTCTTCTCCCGATTCAACTTTGTCCTTTCCTACCATCCTGGTTCCTGCAACATCAAGCCTGATGCACTCTCCCGGATGTTTCAGAAGGATGAGGCATCCAAGGAGGAATCAACACCCATCCTCCCAAGCCCGTGTGTCATTGCTGCCCTGACCTGGGACATCGAGGAGCAGGTTCGAGAAGCCATCAGGAACCAGCCAAGCCCCAGCGCTTGCCCCTCCAACCATCTCTATGTCCCAGCCGGTCTGAGGTCTCAGGTGATTCAATGGGGACATGACTCCCACCTGGCCTGTCACCCCGGGGTCACACGCACCCTCCATCTGCTGTCTCAGCGGTTCTGGTGGCTGTTGATGAGGAAGGACATCCAGGATTTTGTGAGAGCCTGCCCCACTTGCAACCAGCAGAAATCCCCCAGTCAGCCCCCAGCCGGGTTACTCCAGCCCCTGCCAGTACCCATGCGTCCCTGGTCCCATGTCTCCCTGGATTTTGTTACTGGTCTTCCTCCATCGGAAGGTAATATGGTCATCCTCACCATTGTGGACTGCTTCAGTAAGATGACCCACTTTGTGCCTCTCCCTAAACTGCCAACTGCGAAGGAGACTGCCCGGGTCATCTTAGAACACATCTTTCAAGTCCACGGCCTGCCCAGGGATATCGTGTCTGACCGGGGACCGCAGTTCTCCACCAGTTTCTGGAAAGAATTCTGCCACCTCCTCGGGGCCACTGCCAGTCTGTCATCTGGGTTTCACCCACAGTCAAATGGCCAAATGGAGCGCATGAACCAGGAACTGGAGAAGGCACTTAGGTGTGTGGCTTCATGCAACCCCCACACCTGGGCTCAACATCTGCTCTGGGTGGAATATGCCCACAACTCCCTCACCAGTTCTGCCACCAGACTCTCCCCCTTCCAGTGTGTGTATGGATATCAACCACCTCTGTTTGCCAGCCAGGAGGGAGATGCCACCTGCCCGTCTGCTCTCGCCCGCCGCTGCCACCGCACGTGGGCCCAGGCCCGCACCGCACTCCTGAAGTCCAGTACCAGCTATGCTATTGGGGCTAACCGGCGGAGGACCCCTGCACCCGTTTACCATGTCGGCCAGAAGGTATGGTTGTCTGCTCGAGACCTACCACTGCAGGTGGAGTCACGCAAATTGGCGCCTCGCTACATCGGACCCTTTCCCATGCAGAAGGTCATCAGTCCAACGGGAGTTCGGCTGCTGCTGCCCAAGACCATGAAAATACATCCCACCTTCCATGTCTCCAAACTCAAACCGGTGCACAAGAGCCCCCTGGTCCCGGTAACACCGCCGCCTCCTCCTCCACGCTTCATTGATGGTGGACCAGTCTACACGGTCTGGCGACTGCTCCGCTCTCGACGAAGGGGTAGGGGCATCCAATACTTGGTAGACTGGGAGGGTTATGGTCCTGAGGAGAGGGCATGGGTCCCCGCTGGAAGGATTTTGGATCCGGCCCTCATCGCCAACTTCCATCGCCTACACCCTGACCAGCCCTCCATCTGATGGGGTCAACGTAGGGGTTCTCACCATGCGGATCCACTTCCAGACCCTGCCACCACCCCTGCTCCAGTGTCCGAGTCTGACTCTGAACCGAATCCTGGGTGGGGGCCCTTGGATGACGAGTTTTCCGACAGTGAAGATGGTGCGGAGGCTATGGACACTGACTGGTCAGAGGAATTCTGACCCTCCACCAGTATTCCCCCTCCTCCCACCTGTCTTGGTGGGTCTGTGTCTAGGGACTTCTGGAGCCGTCCCTTGGGGGGGGTTCTGTCATGGTCCTACCTGTGGCTTTCCTCTCATCAGGTAGCATTCCACTCCTCTCCACTCAGTATTACCTGCCACGCCTGCATGCTCCTTCTCTAATCAGGCTCACCTGCTGTCAATTTACCATCATTGACTCTCATTGACTTTCAGTGGCTGTCATTGGCTGTTTCCTATCACCTGCTGCCTTCTCTGTGTGTATTTAAACTGCAGTCCTCCCAAGCTTCAGTGTCAGATCATCTTCAAGGCATCAACTCCGTCAACTCTTCAGCCCTGGTAATCTGACCCTGCATTTCTGTCCCCATTCTCGGTACCTGACCTGTGACTCTGTGTTTCAGCCTGTTCCCAAACTCCTGTCTGTCGTGCTGTCCTGTCTGCCTGCTGAGAGACTGCTCGCTGGGAGACCGCCTGAATACCAAGTGCTGTCAGCTTTCTGACAATGCCTGATCCTGTCTGATCTCAGAAGCTAAGCAGGGTTGGGCCTTGTTAGTACTTGGAGGGGAGACCTCAGACGTCACCACCACGCTCCCACCTGCCTCTCAGTCCTCCTGCCACTGAACTTCTCACACACATCCTCCCAACTCCCTTTCCCCTGCTATCAATAAACTCAACATTTAACCTGCACTCTTGGGTCCTCGTCTGTTTGTCCTGACACTTGGCAACCTCTCTGATATGTTGAGAGGTAAATATGTAAGTTATTTACCTCTCAGTTTGCATTGCGACCAATGCCGAGTGCTGGTTTTGTTGGGCAGTGGCAACAGCATGCTTGAATGGGGAGGACTCCATGGAGACGGCTCCCTTTTGGTGTTCCAGGTTTCAACACAAGTGTAAAGCTTCCCTGAGTGGGGAGCATGCTGAACAGACAGGCAGGTGGATATAGTTCAGATTCTTCCTTCTTTTTATTTTCAGATTCTAACAAAAAACGCTTTCCAGCAGATTATACATGAACGTGGACACACACAAACAGCATTCAATGATCAGTCGCGACTTCGGTCAGAAGTACCTCTCTCTGCTCCTCTCCCCCTTTTATATGTTTCCCGTTACTGTAAACAAACACACAGACACAACACACTAATTAATAACAGGTGCTTTCACTTTGCCCATCACCTTCCCCGGCTTCACTCTCCATTCACAAACTGGCACTCGACCATGCCCCTGCTGCTACACAGGTGTATGATCATTTCTTTTGAACATGAGCTTAAGTGGTGATTGGTTAATTCTGAGCATAAGTCACATGCCCTGTTTCTAAAACATTTCTCTTTGTTTTTTATTGGTCTTAAAATTGAGTATAATGTCATGGTCATTGGTTGTTTGGAAGCGTGTGTAAAATTCAGCTCATCAAAAGTTTCATTGACTTCAGTTGTGCAACCCTGATTCCAAAAAAGTTGGGAAAAAGTACAAATTGTAAATAAAAACGGAATGCAATGATGTGGAAGTTTCAAAATTCCATATTTTATTCAGAATAGAACATAGATGACATATCAAATGTTTAAACTGAGAAAATGTATCATTTAAAGAGAAAAAATAGGTGATTTTAAATTTCATGACAACAACACATCTCAAAAAAAGTTGGGACAAGGCCATGTTTACCACTGTGAGACATCCCCTTTTCTCTTTACAACAGTCTGTAAATGTCTGGGGACTGAGGAGACAAGTTGCTCAAGTTTGGGGAGAGGAATGTTAACCCATTCTTGTCTAATGCAGTATTCTAGTTGCTCAACTGTCTTAGGTCTTTTTTGTCGTATCTTCCATTTTATGATGCGCCAAATGTTTTCTATGGGTGAAAGATCTGGACTGCAGGCTGGCCAGTTCAGTACCCGGACCTTTCTTCTGCGCAGCCATGATGCTGTAATTGATGCAGTATGTGGTTTGGCATTGTGATGTTGTAAAATGCAAGGTCTTCCCTGAAAGAGACGTCGTCTGGATGGGAGCATATGTTGCTCTAGAACCTGGATATACCTTTCAGCGTTGATGATGTCTTTCCAGATGTGTAAGCTGCCCATGCCACACGCACTAATGCAACCCCATACCATCAGAGATGCAGGCTTCTGAACTGAGCGCTGATAACAACTTGGGTCGTCCTTTTCCTCTTTAGTCTGAATGACACGGCGTCCCTGATTTCCATAAAGAACTTCAAATTTTGATTCGTTTGACCACAGAACAGTTTATGAGCCTTGGCCCAGAGAAGACATTTGTGCTTCTGGATCATGTTTCGATACGGCTTCTTCTTTGAACTATAGAGTTTTAGTTGGCAATGGTGGATGGCACGATGAATTGTGTTCACAGATAATGTTCTCTGGAAATATTCCTGAGCCCATTTTGTGATTTCCAATACAGAAGCATGCCTGTATGTGATGCAGTGCCGTCTAAGGGCCCGAAGATCATGGGCACCCAGTATGGTTTTCCGGCCTTGACCCTTACGCACAGAGATTCTTCCAGATTCTCTGAATCTTTTGATGATATTATGCACTGTAGATGATGATATGTCCAAACTCTTTGCAATTTTACACTGTCGAACTCCTTTCTGATATTGCTCCACTATTTGTCGGTGCAGAATTAGGGGGATTGGTGATCCTCTTCCCATCTTTACTTCTGAGAGCCGCTGCCACGCCAAGATGCTCTTTTTATACCCAGTCATGTTAATGACCTATTGCCAATTGACCTAATGAGTTGCAATTTGGTCCTCCAGCTGTTCCTTTTTTGTACCTTTAACTTTTCCAGCCTCTTATTGCCCCTGTCCCAACTTTTTTGAGATGTATTGCTGTCATGAAATTTCAAATGAGCCAATATTTGGCATGAAATTTCAAAATGTCTCAATTTCGACATTTGATATGTTGTCTATGTTCTATTGTGAATACAATATCAGTTTTTGAGATTTTTAAATTATTGCATTCCGTCTTTATTTACAATTTGTACTTTGTTCCAACTTTTTTGGAATCGGGGTTGTATGAAATCTCATCCTCATCTAATTTCCTACTAATTTTCCCAAGGATCGGGGTTTGAGGGATTTTTTTTTTGTGTGTTTGTTTTTGTAAGCTGAACTTTGAGCAGGTTTATCTGGTCTGAAACACACGTTGGCAGTTACAGACTTGTGCTTTCTACAGCTGATAACATTTGAAGCACCAAAGCTGTAAATCCAGTGGGAATTTCCACCAGTGCACAGATCACAGTGTGGAGTAGTGTGGAAGGTGGCCTGCTTCTGTAACATACCCTCCTACACACATACTCAAACACTCACAAAGAAAGACACCCCCATTCTCTGGAATGCTGTATATCAGAATTCCTCCAGGCGTGAGGTTAGGGGACAAGGAAAAGGAGATGCTCATCACACCCTAATCTCCCATGATCCTCCTCTTATCACTGAAAAATAATTCAAAATATATCATATTATCTGATTGTTTTGTCAAATACAGTTTAGTGCCATAAATATTTTTATATTCCTTTCAATATGTACAGCAGGTGAGATGTTTCAGGCCAAAAACAAAAAGTTTAAAAGTATAAACTTTATGGCTCAGGATCACAGCCTGTTAACTTGATCCTAGGTGATCAAACTGCACATGTACATGTGTGAATGCCATCCAATGTGTCTTGCATTGTGGTCTGATGGTCTATGGCGGTGGTCTGGGATGCATAACCTTTGTAGAGTGAATGCAAGCATGTCTGAATCCCAGACAGCAAATAAAAGCTGGAAGATATTGCAATACTGTTTGGAAATTGTTTTGAACAACAGAATCCTACACGGTAAAGACAAAGCTGTAATGGCTGAGACAAAAGCAGTTACTTTTTGTGTCTTTCATCATTTCGTCTCCTGGTCATTTATAAGTTTCCCATATGCACACACCGTGCTATCGGAACATCCAAACCAGTCCGTGCAGGTACATGAGATAGGATTTGCATGACATTTCTGCCTGAAAACAATGGCAGCAGATGTAATAAATGTGTATTATGCCCCTCCTTCAGTGGAAATGATGCATGAAATCCAATCACAAGTGATCATTGGAGAGGCATTCAACATTCCAGGTGTAAACGGTGATGCGCTTTGGCTGTCTGCTTGCAATCGGATCACTTGAGACAGATGTTAATCCCATATGTGAACAGGGCCTGAGAGACATTCTGAAAATATTCATTGTTAATTGTCATGATCTAGTGTTCTTCCTTTTTACTGAATTCAGAAAGTAGCAATGAACTTTCTAGAACAGAACACTCAACATCAAGAATGTGAGCCAGAAAAATTGCGGATGTCACATTGATGTACAGTGGTGCTTGTACTGTAAGTTTGTGAACCCTTTAGAATTTTCTATATTTCTGCATAAATAGGACCTAAAACATCATCAGATTTTCATACACATCCTAAAAGTAGATAAAGAGAACCCAGTGAAGCAAATGAGACAAAAATATTATACTTGCTCATTTATTTATTGAGGAAAATGATCCGATATTACATATCTGTGAGTGGCAAAAGTATCCAAACCTCTAGGATTAGCAGTTAATTTGAAGGTGAAAGTAGAGTCAGGTGTTTTCAATCAATGGGATGACAATCAGGTGTGAGTGGGCACCCTGTTTTATTTAAAGAACAGGGATCTATCAAAGTCTGATCTTCATAACACATGTTTGTGGAAGTGTATCATGGCATGAACAAAGGAGATTTCTGAGGACCTTAGAAAAAGCATTGTTGATGCTCATCAGGCTGGAAAAGGTTGCAAAACCACCTCTAAAGAGTTTGGACTCAACCAATCCACAGTCAGACAGATTGTGTACAAATGGAGGAAATGCAAGACCATTGTTACCCTCCCCAGGAGTGGTCAACCAACAAAGATCACTCCAAGAGCAAGGCATGTAATAGTTGGCGAGGTCACAAAGGACCCCAGGGTAATTTCTAAGCAACTGAAGGCCTCTCTCACATTGGCTAATGTTAATGTTCATGAGTCCACCATCAGGAGAACACTGAACAGCAATGATGTGCATGGCAGGGTTGCAAGGAGAAAGCCACTGCTCTCCAAAAAGAACATTGCTGCTTGTCTGCAGTTTGCTAAAGATCATGTGGACAAGCCAGAAGGCTATTGGAAAAATGTTTTGTGGATGGATGAGACCAAAATAGAACATTTTGGTTTTAATGAGAAGCATTATGTTTGGAGAAAACACTGCATTCCAGCATAAGGACCTTATCCCATCTGTGAAACATGGTGGTGGTAGTATCATGGTTTGGGCCTGTTTTGCTACATCTGGGCCAGGACAGCTTGCCATCATTGATGGAACAATGAATTCTGAATTATACCAGGGAATTCTAAAGGAAAATGTCAGGACATCTGTCCATGAACTGAATCTCAAGAGGAGGCAGGTCATGCAACAAGACAATGACCCTAAGCACACAAGTCGTTCTACCAAAGAATGGTTAAAGAAGAATAAACTTAATGTTTTGGAATGGCCAAGTCAAAGTCCTGACCTTAATCCGAGCAGTTCATGTGAGGAAACCCACCAAGATCCCAGAGTTGAAGCTGTTCTGTACAGAGGAATGGGCTAAAGTTCCTCCAAGCCGGTGTGCAGGACTGATCAACAGTTACCAGAAATGTTTAGTTGCAGTTATTGCTGCACAAGGGGGTCACACCAGATCCTGAAAGCAAAGGTTCACATACTTTTGCCACTCAGAGATATGTAATATTGGATCATTTTCCTCAGTAAATAAATGACAAAGTATAATATTTTTGTCTCATTTGTTGAACTGGGTTCTCTTTATCTACTTTTAGGACTTGTGTGAAAATCTGATGATGTTTTAGGTCATATTTATGCAGTAATATAGAAAATTCTAAAGGGTTCACAAACTTTCACACACCACTGTAAAAAGACGTTTATTTAGCATTCATGGAAAGAGTCTCCTGTGTAAGAGTAACAGAGAAAGCTCTAAACATTTCTGACACAAGAAAGTCTTTTTTTCTGTTTTATTAACTAGTGAAAGTGAAGTGATGGCAGTTTAGAGACATTAAATGTTCTGAATACAAAGTTGAATTCTGGGCAAAATGTTCTTTTTGTAATGCTGTTGGAGTTTCAAGATGTTTTGCTGCTGCTGCACACACCATGTATCCTATGTGTGAATGTTTTGCCGAGATAAAATGCATCCCACATTTTACGATTCCAGAGATTGCTGAAGCAAGTGAGCAACAATATCACGTGACCACTGTGGGGCGTGTTTGACCTACTTTTAACCAAAACAAGTCAGCATGGACAAACATGGCGGACTCTGCTCTCCCACTAGCTAAAAGCCAGCAGAAAAGAAAAGGAAAGCCTGTCTAGTGAGTGCAACTGCAAGATAGAGAAAGGTTAGATGAGATCATTTTTCTGAATAGAAAACTATTTAATTCTAGATAGCCCTTAGCTATCTTAGCATTAGAATGCATGGGCTCAACTCCATGGGAGCGAGTATGGAGTTATGCACCTAATCTTACAGAGAAAGAAACAAATAACACAAATCAGTCACAGAGAAAAGATATAGTCATCTTTTGTTTAATCTATTCATGAATGTCAAAAACAATTTATATCCCTGTGACTCAAAACTCTCCGAGGTCGATGCAGAGTTACAATGTTTTCCACGTGTTGCCATCTTGATGTGATGCAGTTCCATAGATATGCAAATTAGTTAAAGCTCCTCATGTTTGGCTATTTCCATATGGCCATACTGTTTACCTCAAGAGGTAGGAAAACAGTCCCAAAATGGAGAAAAGTAACCCTTAGCACATCAAAATGATCACATCTCGTCCGCATGATATTGTTCTTGCGAGACATAGGAAAATGCCATGCACAATAAAAATAATTTGAAAATTTCAGATGTCTTTGCAGTCAGCACCTTTAAATAATACAACAGGAACTAACTTTTTCCTTGAAATGTATCTACAGATGGATACCTTTTGTAAAAAAAAAAAATTGAATAAATTAAATAATTTTCTATCTTTCCCTGGGGCGTAAAAGGAAGAATTGGTTTCTCAGTTCTACAAGTTCTCTCTTACTTTTGATTTTTTCTTATTCCTTTTGTTTTTCTGTTTGTAATTTCGTCAAAGCATTATTCTTGGAAAATAAATAAAACCAATTCGCCTTCCACTTCTTATTTGCATACATCTGTCTAAAGAATGATGCCCAAACATGATTTCTGTGTCTATTTCTTTAAACATGTTTCTATTACTAATAACAGCAATGAAGATAAGGTATATTGAGTGTTTATGCAAACACACTGCACAGCTGTGACACTGTTAGAGAAAATGAGACGAGCCTGAGACATGCAGTGCTCAGAGGCAGGCATTTACGTGTACATGAACATGGACATGTGTGCATGTGTGTTTTTATGGCTTTGTTAAACCTGGCAGAAGGCTTGTTTTAGCATCACTAAACATCTATCTATCTATCTATCTATCTATCTATCTATCTATCTATCTATCTATCTATCTATCTATCTATCTATCTATCTATCTATCTATCTATCTATCTATTCATTCTAAAAAGTAAGAAGTATCTGTATATGTGAGTGTGTGTTGGCTTTTAAAGCCTTGTGATAAAACTGATATGATGAAATCATGGTCGAATATATATTTGTGTGTGTGTGTGTGTGTGTGTGTGTGTGTAAGCACATGTGTAAGCGCTTTCCATTTCCTAACTCATGAAAGTCAGTAAAAGATCCAGAGAG
Organism: Neoarius graeffei; assembly: GCF_027579695.1. NCBI lineage: Eukaryota > Metazoa > Chordata > Actinopteri > Siluriformes > Ariidae > Neoarius > Neoarius graeffei. The sequence continues at coordinate 35,297,730 of NC_083570.1, read as the reverse complement.
AAGAGAGGGAGCAGGAAGCTTGGCATCCTCTCCTGCAGTGTGTTACTATATGCGCTTATAAGTCGGCGCCTTTCACTTCTCCACAGGAAGCCTGCAGAATGAGGTGGCGCAGGAACGTGATAAAGCAAAGGTGTGTGTGTGTGTGTGTGTGTGTGTGTTGAGAGGATGTTAGTGTAAAGGTGATATTCCCAATGAGATTTTTTTTTTGCCTCTGTAACAATGAGAGGACATTTCTTTCTGCTTCCTTTGAGACTTTATTGGGGAAATCCCCCCCCCCCCCCCCCCCACACACACACACACAACACTTGGACATGTGTAACAGGAACAAATGGAAATGAGCAGCCACACGCTGAAAGACAACATCCAGGTCTTCACAAAAGAAAGACTGGATTCAGTGATAATTGTGCTCTCTTAGAAACACACACACACACACACACACACACACACACACACACACACACACGATCTTCCTCTGTAATGAAAATTATGTAGGGAATGATGTATTATGAGGAACTCATGTTTGTATTGTTTCACTATAGAAACAGACTGGAGAGTTTCTATTTGTGTGCGTGCGTGTGTGTGTGTTATTTAAGTGAGGGGACAGAACAAATTATGGCTGCTCAGTTAATTTTAGTTGGTTCTATTTGCAGGAAATAAAGAATTCATTTAATTTCAACAATGAAATATTTTTAAAAGTTGTCATTATAAAAACAAACAAACAAACAAACAAACAAACAAACAAACAAACAAACTTGTAAATATGTCCTCTTTTCTAAATTGTTAATTCATTCCACTAAAACAAATTAGATTTTTTTCCAAATAGTGTGTGTGTGTGTGTGTATATGCATTGTTATAATTTTCTCTTCACTAATTTGCAGGCATTTGGTTGTTAGTTTACCGTAATTGCCACTGCCCCCCTTGAGGGAAAATTACGTTTGGTGTTCGGTGCGACTCAATCACAGATGAAACAGTGGTAGCACTCATGGAAAAAAAAGAAAAATGTTAAATAAACAAGTTTGAAGTGAAATGATTTGCAGGTGTGGGCAGTCAGGCAGCGTCTGCGGTAGGGCCCAGAGTTGATCCCTGAGGTATGCCTCTATGTTCTAGATGAACAGCATGACCTGCATTGCTGGGCCGGTTATGTAATTGCCTCAGCTGCTGGTAGAGCTCAAACGCCTGCTGGAAGAAAAGCAGTGACACTTAAATCGAACCCAAAGACAGCTGGACAGCAGCAGAGATGCAAAGTTCCCGAAGCAGAGAGATCATCTCAAGACATTGTTGAGTTGGTGCTCGAGTTTTGAGCTCCAGTGTGTGTGTGTGTGAATACAGTTGTCTCTGCTATCTGGCCCAAATACACTGTCTCGACCTCAAGCAGTGTAGTAATAGGCACCACGGAGACACAACCGTTTTTCGTGGTCATTAGGGCACCTAATAACTTACCATCAAACATCTATCAATGTGAGCTGACCTTGTCTGACCTCTGGTGCCCTCTGAGGTCATTTCCTGAGCCTGCAGGGACTCTTTCCTTGTTACGCATCTGATGAGACACAGGTTGTTGGATGAGAAGGCACAATAGACTGTTTCTGTGACACACACACACACACACACACACACACACACACACACACACACACACACACACACAGAGGAATTACTTGCCATCTGAGATTTAGTAGACAAAGTAAGATAATTGCAAGATAAAAAGTGCCAGGTTTTTTGCTGAGCCATATGAATATTAATATGAATAAATATTTTATTTTAAATTTGACTGTATATAAGGACAGATTCAGTGTGATAAGTGTGACTGTGCATGAACGTGTTATGAACTGAATCCTTGTTCTGTGGTTCCCTTTAAGCTGAGAGAGAGAGAGAGAGAGAGAGTCTCAGGCCAAAGCACTGGTCAGTAGGGTTTTATGTGAATGTACAATGTCTGTGAAACATCTCTGCTATGCATGGTCACATATCCTCATCACCACTTCCTAACTCTGACATTTACTGCCTCTAGATGAAAAGATGCCATTCCCATTCCAGGCTTGAACTCCTGTAAGTCAGAATGGACACACACACACACACACACACACACACACACACACACACACACACACACACAGATATCACTGAGTTTGTTCCCATGCAAACATTTCATGAATACGTTCAAACAATTTTCTGAAGTTATACAGTACATTAAATATTATACAGTATTATGAAGCATTATGGGTTTTCTTCAGCTGCTGGCGGTGTAACAGTGTGATGATGTGACAATGTAACAGTGTGATGGTGTGAGCTGATGTAAGTATATCAGATGCTCGCTGGCCGTGCTGTGAAAATTGTGCATGCAGACGCTCATCCAAGTTTCCAAATCTGTCATTGCTTATTTCTTGAATATTTTCTATTGTGAATACTATCATGGCGGCACGGTGGTGTAGTGGTTAGCGCTGTCGCCTCACAGCAAGAAGGTCCGGGTTCGAGCCCCGTGGCCGGCGAGGGCTTTTCTGTGCGGAGTTTGCATGTTCTCCCTGTGTCCGCGTGGGTTTCCTCTGGGTGCTCCGGTTTCCCCCACAGTCCAAAGACATGCAGGTTAGGTTAACTGGTGACTCTAAATTGACCGTAGGTGTGAATGTGAGTGTGAATGGTTGTCTGTGTCTATGTGTCAGCCCTGTGATGACCTGGCGACTTGTCCAGGGTGTACCCCGCCTTTCGCCCGTAGTCAGCTGGGATAGGCTCCAGCTTGCCTGTGACCCTGTAGAACAGGATAAAGCGGCTACAGATAATGAGACGAGATGAGAATACTATCATTAAAAAGCTTATAATTTCTGCTTTACAAAGAAGTGTATCTTGTTAACATCTGTTCAGTACTTTGGCAGTAACAGCAGGTTGAAGTTTTTCTGTCAGCTAGTTTTGATGTGATGATTCATGGGAGACTTTGAAGTGAGTTTTCATAGCTTTACCTACTTATTTTTTTAAAATCAAACTGATTCATGTAAATAAATAACTACTTTAGAATATAGCTGTAGTTGTTTTGATGAAAAATATTGAGATGTTAGTGGTTGGAATGATATTTAAAAAACTGGAAGTCAGAAACGTGAGTGTCAATTTCAATTCAATTAATTGGAATTGTTTATTGGATGTGGATCACACAGTTTTTTTGAGGTTAGCGCTGAAAGCTGTGAATATTATTGTTTATATTATTTAATAAAAACAATAGTAGGCCCTACTTTTGAGAAATACAAAGGCCTACAGAGCACAAAGAGGGGATTAGAAATAATCTTTTATTACTTTTTTATTGAGTGTACAGATTTAATCTTTTTACCTAATTAGTATAATTAATACTAATTTGCATAATTTGTTTTTCTAATTTTTCAAATTTTGTATTCAGTATACAACCATCTATGTGCCTGCCAATTTCCATGTAAGTATCTTGAAAAACAGAAACATTATTAAGAAAAAATATTGGATCTAATTTGTTAATACATACCCGTAATATTATGTCAGTTTTCTAAAAATTAAAGGAACAGTCCACCGTATTTCCATAATGAAATATGCTCTTATCTGAATTGAGACGAGGTGCTCCGTACCTCTCCGAGCTTTGCGTGACCTCCCAGTCAGTCAGACGCAGTCAGACGCGCTGTCACTCCTGTTAGCAATGTAGCTAGGCTCAGTATGGCCAACGGTATTTTTTGGGGCTGTAGTTAGATGCGACCAAACTCTTCCGCGTTTTTCCTGTTTACATAGGTTTATATGACCAGTGATATGAAACAAGTTCAGTTACACAAATTGAAACGTAGCGATTTTCTATGCTATGGAAAGTCCGCACTATAATGACAGGCGTACTAACACCTTCTGCGCGCTTCGGCAGCGCATTGATACGGAGCTCAGATATCAATGCGCTGCCGAAGTGCGCAGAAGGTGTTAGTACGCCTGTCATTATAGTGCGGACTTTCCATAGCAACTATAATGACAGGCGTACTAACACCTTCTGCGCGCTTCGGCAGCGCATTGATACGGAGCTCAGATATCAATGCGCTGCCGAAGCGCGCAGAAGGTGTTAGTACGCCTGTCATTATAGTGCGGACTTTCCATAGCATAGAAAATCGCTACGTTTCAATTTGTGTAACTGAACTTGTTTCATATCACTGGTCATATAAACCTATGTAAACAGGAAAAACGCGGAAGAGTTTGGTCGCATCTAACTACAGCCCCAAAAAATACCATTGGCCATACTGAGCCTAGCTACATTGCTAACAGGAGTGACAGCGCGTCTGACTGCGTCTGACTGACTGGGAGGTCGCGCAAAGCTCGGAGAGGTACGGAGCAGCTTGTCTCAATTCAGATAAGAGCATATTTCATTATGGAAATACGGTGGACTGTTCCTTTAAGCCGTTTCTTCAATCTTTGATTTGTAATGTCTCAAGAATGGATAAACATATTTTAATTCTGTGAAAAGTATGTTGTTCTGCATTCAATTCTGAATTCAATGAGAGGAGTTTCAAGCAATGTGGATTGAATTTGAATTTTCACCTGATAAGCCAACTGATGTTTTTCCAACTACAGCACAGCAATTTGCAAATGTTAACAATTATTATTTATGAAAGAACATTTCCCTTTATAGGTATGTCCATGGAACAAATTAATTCCTGGTATCATGGATGTTGTAGCAGCGAGAAACAGCCAATCCTTCACCATCCTCTCTTTTTTCTCTCCTGAAGTTCAAAAGAGAAAAGAAATGCAACTACAGACTAGAAAATGCAAACCCTCTGTCCTGTGTGGGAAATGGAAATCTACAGCTTTTACAGTTACATGTAAAAACAACAGCTGTTACAAAGCACTGACTCTGGAGATGCCTTCCATAAATAAATGTTAAATAAATGTCTCCTCACAGAATAAATTTTCTGCTACTCTGTTTCCATCTGTCTCTCTCTTTCTTTTGCTCTGCTTCTGTCTGTCTCTCTCCTTCACATTATCCGTCTCTCATGTCTACTGTTTCTATCTGTCTCTTTCCTTCATGTTGTCTGTCTTTCTCTTCTAATCTGTTTCTGTCTGTCTCTCTCCTTCACTTTGTCTCTCTTTTCACTGCAAAAAATGATATCTTAGCAAGTGAAAATATCTTGAAAATAGTTGAAACAATCTAACATTTCCTATTAGAAGAATACAAGACACCAATTCTGAGATTATTAAACTTAGTTCTAGATTGCAACCAATTTATTCTCAGGTGCCTTATCAAGTAAAAATATCTGTCCATGCAGCAAGATAATTTCACTAGTATTAAGTAATTTTCTCCTCAAATTTAGTTTTCAATTTTTTGCAGTGTTCTGCCCTGTTTCTGTCTGTCTCTCTCCTTCACATTGTCTGTCTCTCTTCTACTCTGTCTGTGTCTCCCCTTCACTTTGTTGGTTTCTGTCTCTTCTGCTCTGTTTCTGTTTGTCTCTCTCCACATTATCTGTCTCTCACTTCTGCTCTGTTTCTGCCTATCTCTCTCCTTGTCCATTTTACTTTCTTCTATTATGCCTCCCTTTTTAATGTTTGTTTATGTGTAGAAGCTAAAAGACGATGCAGACAGAACTACTCTTCTTGTCATATTGCAATAGAAAATTAAGCAACACTTTCTGACCAATAAGAATTTAGAGAAAAAAAACAACAACACACATTGTCAAAAAAAAAAGAAGAACCAATCAATATCTGATGAAATGGATTGCTATGACTGTCCTTATGCCCTGCACAAGCTGGTGAACAATACACACCAATTTCTGGTTGTTTTGTCCATTTTAAAATGACTGGAATTGGACCAGAAAAGTTTGAGGACTCATTTAGATTTGGTTTAAAGTTTGGTCCAATGTGAAGTGGTTAACCTCAGGCAGACAGCAAAACCACAACAGTTATTACAAGTCTGTTATTTTCACTGGACAAATCAACCAATCACAGGAAACCTGACTGAGAATTATGGGCCCAGAAAAATGTTTGTGATTCCACACATTGTTACATAACACATGATAGCTTGGCTCATTCATTCTCATCTCATTATCTCTAGCCGCTTTATCCTGTTCTACAGGGTCGCAGGCAAGCTGGAGCCTATCCCAGCTGACTATGGGTGAAAGGCGGGGTACACCCTGGACAAGTCGCCGGGTCATCACAGGGCTGACACATAGATAGCTTGGCTCAATGATGCTTAATTTAATTGGGTCTATGTTAGCTTGCTTGTGCCATACATCAAATCATGCACCAGGACTCGAAAGCAATAGCCAGTAAAAACTGTTGATCTTTTAACTTAAGATCTTCTCACTTTATAGTATCAATTGAATTTTTTTTTTTACTTGAGCAAGCCCAGCTCTGAGTGCGGATATAGATGGGTGGGTGAACGCATTTACTGTGCTTAAGAGTCTGTCTCTTTTCTTATGCCATATGAGACAGATTATTACATCAGGAAAGTCTGGATTTATTCATTTTTAAAGCACACACACACACACACACACACACACACACACACACACACACACACACACACACACAGTGGCACATTTTCATTGAGCGGGTGAGTCAGCTCAGCTCCCTCTCCTAGGTTGAAAGCAGCCTCTTAAGCTCTTGCAGTTTTTTTTGTGGTTGGGAGCAACTGCGTAATTAGAAGTCTGAGCAAGTGAGAGCTTCACTAATGCTGTACTTAGCGAAAGCCAGGACTGGTATCAGCCTTGTACTTACTGACGATTACACAAGGGAGGGCTGCTGACAGAATGGAACAGAATTCAGTGGGGCAACTCCACCAAGTAAATAACCATCTTCATCATCATCATCATCATATTTACTTTTGGGGCCCTAACAGGGGTCTCAGCACTGATCCCATGCAGTACTGTATGTCAGTAGTCTTGGTAGAATTTGGCTAGCTGAAGAAAGTATGATTATAGGAACACAAAAAGAAATTACAGAGATAATTTTGCTGCAATGACCTGTCCTTAACGTTATGTTAGGATAAACAGCAATATTCAACGAGGCTACTGATTTATTACTGTGTCTGCTGTAGTGGAACAGAACAAAACAGAAAAAAAAGATGTCTTGGCAAAAGGAAATATCTTGAATATTGTCACATTTCAAGCATCTCAAAAAACAAAAACAAAAAAAAAAACCCTATATACAGTTGTGGTCAGAAGTTTACATACAGTGACATGAATGTCATCTTGGATATGAATGTCATGGCAATATTTGGGCTTTCAGTAAGTTCTTTGAACTGTTCTTTTTCTGTGGCAGAATGATTGTACAGCATGCATCTTTAATTAAAAAAACACTAGAATTTGGTGCACAAGTTTTAATTTTCTTTGGGTTTTCTGAAATCAACACAGGGTCAAAATTATACATACAGGGTAAAAAAATTCAGATACACTTACTTAGATTAGTAATTCAGAGGTACTGAAACTTCCAAAATGTCTCTTATCTTGCCAAGGCCGAGGTCTCTTAACTTCCTGTTAGTGATCATGACTGACTACAGCTCGTAGCTTCTCTGTGCCTTCATAAAAAGCACTCATTGGATTGACCAACACACAGTAAAATGGGAAAGTCCAAGGAGCTCAGTGCAGATCTGAGAAAGAGGATCGCAGATATACACAGTTCTGGAATGTCTCTTGGAGCCATTTCTAAACAACTGCAAATTCCAAGATCAGGTCAAACCACTGTATCCAAGTTATTGTGAGGTGTAGTCACTTTGCCAAGCCACTTTGATTCAAGAAAACCCAAACTGTCACCCTCAGCTGAAAGGAAATTGGTTTGGATGGTCAGGAACAACCTGGGAACCACCATGGCACAACCCTGCCATGAACTGGAAGCTGATGGATCACTGTCTACAGTTTAGATCACCATGGAATAAGAGGCTGCTATCCAAGAAATAACCTCCTGCTCCAAAACTGACACCTTCAAGCTTAACTAAAGTTTGAAGCTGACCACATGAACAAAGAAAACGCCTTCTGGAGGATAGCTGTATGGTCAGATGAGACAAAGATTGAGTTGTTTGGCCACAATGACCACCATGTACAGAGGGACACTGTACCAGCTGCTGGTGGTGGTAGGATCATCATGCTCTAGGGCTGTTTTGCTGCCAGTGGAACTGGTTCATTGCACAAAGTGGATGGAATAATGAAGATGGAGGACTACCTCAGAATTCTTCAGCATAAACAATCAGAAACTTGAACATGACTCGGGACTTGGGAGTTACAACAGGACAGTGAACCCAAACATGCATCAGAGCTGGTTGTGGAGGAAAAAGCAGGCTAAAATTAAGCTTAAAACAACTCCTTACTTCAACCCTCTTGAAAATATATGGACCATGCTTGAAAGTTGAGTCCATGCCAAGAAAAAAAAATTGAACTCTAACAATTCTACCATGAAGAGTCATGAAATATCCAACCAAAATTCTGCCAGAAGCTTATTCATGGTAAATAAAAATGTTTGGTCAAGGTGAATCTTGTGAAGAGACATTTTACCCAAATATTAGGTGTGCTGTATGTATATTTTTTGACCCTGTGTGTATAATTTTGACCCTGTGTTGATTTCAGAAAACCCAAAGAAAATTAAAACTTGTGCACCAAATTCTAGTGTTGTTTTTTAATTAAAGATGCATGCTGTACATTCTGCCACAGAAAAAGAACAGTTCAAAGAACTTAATAAAGCCCAAATATTGCCATGACATTCATATCCAAGATGACATTCATGTCACTGTATGTAAACTTCTGACCACAATTCTCTCTCTCTCTCTCTCTCTCTCTCTCTCTCTCTCTCTCTCTCACACACACACACACACACACACACACACACACACACACACACACACACACACACAGTGCCTTGCAAAAGTATTCATCCCCCTTGGTGTTTGTCCTGTTTTGTTGCATTACAAGCTGGAGTTAAAATGGATTCTTGAGGAGTTATCACCATTTGATTTACACAACATGCCTACCACTTTAAAGGTGCACATTTTTTTATTGTGACACAAATAATAATTAAGATGAAAAAACAGAAATCTAGAGTGTGCATAGGTATTCACCCCCTTTTGTATGAAACCCCTAAATTAAAGCTGGTCCAACCAATTCACTTCATAAGTCACATAATTAGTTGATTAAGATCCACCTGTGTGCAATCAAAGTGTCACATGATCTGTCAAATGATGTCTGCATATTGTAAATCAACCTGTTCTGGAAGGATCCTGACTCTGCAACACTACTAAGCAAGCAACATGAGAACCAAGGAGCACTCCAAACAGGTCAGAGACAAAATTGTGGAGAAGTATAGCTCAGGGTTGGGTTATAAAAATATCCCAAACTTTGAATATCCCAGGGAGCACCATTAAATCCATCCATTATCTGTAGCTGCTTATCCTGTCCTACAGGGTTGCAGGCAAGCTGGAGCCTATCCCAGCTAACTATGGGCAAGAGGCAGGGTACACCCTGGACAAGCCACCAGGTCATTGCAGGGCTGACACATAGACACAGACAACCATTCACACTCACACCTATGGTCAATTTCAAGCCACCAATTAGCCTAACCTACATGCCTTTGGACTGTGGGGGAAACCGGAGCACCCGGCAGAAACCCATGTGGACAGCATGCAAACTCCACACAGAAAAGGCCCTCATCAGCCACTGGGCTCAAACGATAGTGCTAACCACTACACCACCATGCCACCCCACCATTAAATCCATTATAGCAAAATGGAAAGAACATGGCACCACTACAAACCTGACAAGAGAAGGTTGCCCACCAAAACTCACAGACTGGGCGAGGAGGGCATTAATTAGAGATGCAACAGAGACACCAAAGATAACACTGAAGGAGCTGCAAAGATCCACAGTGGAGATGGGAGTATCTGTCCATAGGACCACTTTAAGCTGTACACTCCACAGAGTGGGGCTTTATGAAAGAGTGGCCAGAAAAAGCCGTTGCTGAAGAAAACACATTTGGAGTTTGCCCAACAGCATGTAGCAGACTTCCCAAACACATGAAAGAAGATTCTCTGGTCAAATGAGACAAAAAATGTAGCTTTTTGACCATCATGAGAAATGCCATGTGTGGCGCAAGCCCAACACCCTGAGAACACCATCCCTACAATGAAGCATGGTGGTGGCAGCATCATGCTGTGGGGATGTTTTTCATCTGCAGGGACAGGAAAGCTGGTCAGGACTGAAGGAAAGATGGATGGCACTAAATGCAGGGCAATTCTGGAGGAAAACCTGTTTGAGTCAGCCAGAGGTTTCAGACTGGGATGAAGGTTCACATTCCAGCAGAACAATGACCCTAAACATACTGCTAAGGTGACACTGGAGTGGTTAAAAGGGAAACATTTAAATGTCTTGGAATGGCTTAATCAAAGCCATGACATCAATCCAATTGATAATCTGTGGCATAACTTGAAGATTACTATACACCAACACAACCCATCTAACTTGAAGGAGTTGGAGCAGTTTTGCCTTGAGGAATGAGGATAATCCCAGTGGCTAGATGTGCTAAGCTAATAGAGACATACCCCAAGAGACTTGAAGCTGTAATTGTAGCAAAAGGTGGCTCTACAAAGTATTGACTTTGAGGGGGGTGAATACCTATGCACACTCCGGATTTCTGGTTTTTTTCATCTTACTTATTGTTTGTGTCACAATAAGAAAACAATGTGCACCTTTAAAGTGGTAGGCATGCTGTGTAAATCAAATGGTTTACCCCCAAAAAATCCATTTTAATGCCAGCTTGTAATGCAGCAAAACAGGACAAACACTAAGGGGGATGAATACTTTTGCAAGGCACTGACTGTACACACACACACACACACACACACACACACACACACACACACACATATAATTTAAGCTTGAAATAGATAATTTTAAGCATTTTTTCTAGAAAAAGCAAAATTCTTTTTCTACTGAAATTAAATGAGTAGAATTGTCTACAAATACATTTAATAAACTTATATATGGTTTATTGTAATATTATAATCGGAAATACTTGATACATTTAGTTATATAACTTGGCTATATTTCTTGAATATAAGGGCCTTTCATGTGACTTCACTGTATCTGCGGATTTGTTTTTGTGGTCATATTGCTGGGCAAGGTTTGTATTTGACAACGCCATACAGTAGTGGCATAACTGTACACAAGTAATTGTAACTCAATCACTCAATCTTTTATTTCAATTACATATATACATATAATAGACTATACAAGTCTGCAAATTAGCGCACTGCTAATCAAGGCAGACTCGTTTACAAAGAAATAAATATTTTATATGAATTAATATAATACTTAAATATGTATGAAAAGATAATAAAACATACTTGACAAATTAACAACTATTTGGTAACAAAAAGAAAAAGAGGAGACAATACTTGTTATTCGATATAAAGGTACAGTAATATATCATTCAATAACATTGAAAAATATATATATAGAGAGAGGTATACTTGTCATACTGATAATAATAATTCATGCATGGTATTAAATAGTATTTCAAGTTAAAACTAAGATAAATAAATAAATATATATAGCTCTTAATTATATATAGAAATAAAGTTATGTAGAAAGAAAGAGTTTGGAGATGCCAACATCATATCCATATCTACTTAAATCGGAAAAAAAGCTGGTGTCTGACTTTTTTCTTGAACAACAATTTAGATGAAGATCTTATAGAAGTTGGAATCTAGTTCCATACCCTAACACCAACATGGGAAAATTAGTTCTTTTGTAGATTTGTACGAAAATACTGAGTATATAAGTTCTTGGAGTAAGATGACCTAGTGTTATAAGAATGGATACTAGAAATAGAAGAAAATAATTTACAAATGTTTGAGGGTGCACTTTGATTAACAACGTCATACATTAATTTAGAAATACATTCATAGAAAAAAAGATTTACTGGTAAAATATTGGTTTTGGAAAACAATGGAAGGGCACTTTCTCTATTATCAACAAAATGGATTAATCTTAAAGCTTGTTTTTGTTGGATTAATACTTTACTTAAATGAGTTTTACAAGCCTGTTCCCAAGAACTAAGACCATATGTTAAATAAGGTTGAATCAGAGAGCGATATAATGTCATAAGGGTATGTAGTGGAATAAAATATCTAAGTTTGGCCAAAAGGCCGACAACCTTGCTTATTTTGTTGCAAATAAAATCTATATGAGGCTTCCAAGAAAGATTGTCATCGATTATTATCTGAATTGTAAGCCCAATTCAGTAAACATCTACAGATAAACTTGGAGAAGTTACATCAAAATTAACAATGCCAGAGACCTGTAGTGCTTTTGGATGTAATAACAGACATTGAGCTAAGCCTGGTTTAACTTTTCAGCGCTTCCCAGCAAACCCACAAAGATGAGAAAAATGGTGAGCTGCAGTTAAATGGGAAGACTGGATACCAACAAATCATTCTTGTGTGTCTGGAGAACATTTTATATCAGGTCAGTGTGAAAGTTCTGTGCACCTGTTATTTCTCTTAACACTTTGTCTAACTCAAGGCCATTCAGTTATAAAAATACCATAGATCTAGATCTAGCCTTGGCGTACTCAAGTTAACATTCAACAAGTCCATAAGTTGGCATAACATGGACAGAACTTTGGTTTAGATCATCAAGCTTTTAACAGGTTTCATGGTCTGGCACTCAACACAGTCTACCGGTACATACACAAGCATGTCATACTGAACAGCTCTGCTGCACTACAAAAATAGTCAAATGGCAAATGTATAAATGTTAAAATGTATATCTGTATGTGGGCTTTGGATGTAATATATTTTATTAGACCTAATGTTTGGCTAGACGAGCAGCACGTTTATGTACTGATAATGTAGATTAGGTTAAACACCATTGTGGCAGCGGGGGTGTGGTCAAGCGGTGGTCTGTGACTGGAGGGCGGAGTCAGGGAAGGTAAGTGGCAGAATCACTACACCTGATGTCAATTAACCTGTGTTTGTGTGTCTTCCCAGCGACCATGCTCTATATAAGGAGAGAGAGAGCAGAGGAAGTGAGCTCTCTCCCCAACCAGATGATTTGTATGTGTGCATGGCTGGGAAAGTGTGTTGTTGCATCTGAAAAGAGCAAAATAAAACAAGTTTGGAACTTTATTCTGGCCTGCCGTCTTTCTGTGCTCCACCCCCTCCTACGAACTGCTACAGTGGTGCTGAAACCTGGGATCAAGCACAGGAAAAGAACAGCCCCATGGAGTCCTCCCCCTTCGCAGACCTGGTCCACGCCCTCGCCACGGCCCAGCAAAGCCAGCACCAGGCGCTAGTCACCTTCCGAAAGGAGCAGGAGCACTGGTTCGAGGCCCTGGTGCTGGCGCAGCAGGAAGACCGACAGGCATTCTGGCACCTCCTTGTGTTGGCGGGGTCCACCACCTCCACCGCCGTGGGCCCTTCTCCCCTCACCCTCACTAAGATGGGCCTGCATGATGACCCCGAGGCCTTCCTCACGCTCTTCGAGCAGGCAGCAGAGGCCTCGGGCTGGCCAGTGGAACAGCTTGCGGCGCGCCTCCTTCCCCTGTTAATGGGCGAGGCGCAGCTGGCCGCGCTACAGCTCCCCACCGATCGCCGGCTGGTCTATGCGGACCTTCGCCGGGTTGTCCTCCAGAGGGTGGGGCACACCCCCGAACAACAGCGACAGCGCTTCTGCGCTCTGCATCTGGAGGAAGTTGGCCGGCCGTTCGCGTTTGGCCAGCAGCTCTGGGATGCCTGCTGGCGGTGGTTGAGGGCTGACAACCGCGACGCTGAGGGGATCATCGATCAGGTGGTACTGGAGCAGTTCATCGTCCGGCTACCAGAGGGAACCGTGGAGTGGGTCCAGTGCCACCGCCCGGCATCGCTGGATCAGGCCATCGAGTTGGCGGAGGACCATTTGGTGGCTGTTCCGATGGCAGGACAGTGGACATCCTCTTCTTCCCCCTCCTCTCTCTCTCTCCCCTCCTGTGTCTCATCCTCACCCCGTTCCCCCACTGCGGAGGCGGGGGCCGGCTCCACCCCAGCCGGCCCATCGCACCCGTGGTGCCCTCCCATTTCTCCCTTCTGTGTCTGTCTCTTCCCCCCCCCCCCAGGTGAGTGAGCCCCAGAGCACCAATGCAGAGAGGAAGCCCGGGCCGGTTTGCTGGAGCTGCGGGGAGCCGGGCCACCTCCAACAGCAGTGCTCAAGAATGGAAGTGGGTGCGGTGGTTCGGATCCCCGACGCGCCAGGAGCCGCCCTCGATCGGGCCGGAATGTATCGCATACCGGTGAGTATCCAAGGGGATACATATCAGGTGTTGGTGGACTCTGGCTGTAATCAGACCTCAATTCACCAAAGCCTGGTGCAAGACGAGGCATTGGGGGGAGCACAGGGGGTGAAGGTGTTTTGTGCGCATGGGGATGTTCACAGCTACCCTTTAGTGTTGGACCACATTTTTTTCAGAGGGGAAAAATTTAGAGTAAAGGCGGCGGTTAATCCTTGCCTCACCCACTCGATAATTTTGGGGACTGATTGGCCGGGATTCGGGGAGTTAATGAGCCATTTTGTGAAGAGTGGGTCCTGCCATAGTTCAGCAGGGGGAGGTCCTGGTGTCGCATTGGCAGGAGCAGCTGTCACAGAGCCGTCTACGTCATCTCTGCATCAGAGTGAGGAGCCACTGGCTCCTCCTCCCTCTCTCGGGGAATCCCTTGCAGATTTTCTGTTAGAGCAATTGCGAGATGAGACTCTGTGGCATGCGTTTGACCAAGTGAGAGTAATCGATAGTCAAACACTCCAGCCAAATGCCACCCCGTCCTTCCCCTATTTTTCTATTATGAAGGATAGATTATACTGAGTGATGCAGGACACTCAGACTAAAGAGCAAGTCACACAGCTTTTGATTCCAAAGAGCCGCCAGGAATTGGTATTCCAGGCGGCTCACTTTAATCCCATGGCTGGACACTTAGGGCAGGATAAGACACTAGCCTGACTAATGGCCTAGTTCTATTGGCCAGGGATTCGTGGCGATGTCCGTAGGTGGTGTACGGCGTGTCGCGAATGCCAGTTCGTAAATCCAGTGGCCATTCCAAAAGCACCTTTGCGCTCTCTACCATTAATTGAGACCCCATTCGAAAGAATTGGGATGGATTTCATCGGGCCATTAGATCGGTCAACACGAGGGTACCGCTTTATTTTAGTTCTGGTGGACTATGCAATGTGATACCCGGAAGCAGTGCCTCTTCGCAATATCTCAACATGCAGTATTGCGGAAGTGCTCTTCCGCGTCATCTCCCGAGTTGGAATCCCGAAAGAGATTCTGACTGACCAAGGCACCTCGTTTATGTCACGTACACTGAACGAACTGTATGGGTTATTAGGAATTAAGCTGATCTGCACCAGCATTTATCATGCACAAACGGACGGTTTAGTTGAACGGTTCAATCGCACCCTCAAAAATATAATTAAAAAATTCATAAGTGAGGATGCACCTAATTGGGATAAATGGCTCGAACCCTTGTTGTTTGCAGTGCGAGAGGTCCCCCAAGCCTCCACGGGGTTCTCCCCGTTTGAATTGTTATATGGGCTTAAGCCACGCGGCATTCTAGATGTGCTGCGAGAAAATTGGGAGGATGGACCTTCACCAAGTAAAAATGAAATTCAATACGTTATTGACCTGCGCACAAAACTCCACACACTCACACACCTAACCCAGGAGAATTTGCGGCAGGCCCAAGAATGGCAAACCCGCCTGTACGACAGGGGTACGTGCCTTAGGGAGTTCGCACCGGGAGATAAAGTACTCGTACTGTTGCCCATATCAAGCTCCAAATTGATCGCCAAGTGGCAAGGACCTTTTGAGGTCACACAGCGAGTCGGGAACATCGACTACGAGGCGAGGCGAATGGACAGAGGTGGGGCGCTACAGGTTTACCACCTCAATCTGCTCAAACTCTGGAACAAGGAGGTCCCCGTGGCATTGGTGTCGGTGGTTCTGGAGAAGGCGGAGCTGGGGCCAGAGGTTCAAAAGGGAGCATTGGCATCACGTACCTCTCTGATCCCCTGTGGAGACCACCTCTCCCCGACCCAACTCGCGGAGGTTGCCCAGTTGCAGACCGAGTTTTCGGACGTGTTCTCGCCCCTGCCCGGCTGCACCAACCTCATAGAGCACCACATTGAGACACCCCCGGGGGTGGTAGTGCATAGCCGCCCTTACAGGCTACCCAAGCACAAGAAAAAAGTGGTTCGGGAAGATCTCGAGGCCATGCTCGAAATGGGCATCGTCGAGGAGTCCCACAGCGACTGGAGCAGCCCGGTGGTCTTGGTACCCAAGGTCGACGGGTTGGTCCGGTTCTGTGTAGACTATAGAAAAGTCAACGCGGTGTCTAAATTCGACGCGTACCCAATGCCTCGTATTGATGAGTTGCTCGATCGACTAGGCATGGCTCACTTTTACTCAACACTGGATTTGACAAAGGGTTATTGGCAGATCCCCTTGACTTCATTATCCCGAGAAAAAACTGCCTTTTCCACACCGTTTGGCTTACACCATTGTTGTTCAGTGTTCTCCTGATGGTGTACTCATGAACATTAACATTACCCAATGTGAGAGAGGCCTTCAGTTGCTTAGAAGTTACCCTGGGGCCCTTTGTGACCTTGCTGATTATTGCACACCTTGATCTTGGAGTGATCTTTGTTGGTCGATCACTCCTGGGGAGGGTAACTATGGTCTTGAATTTCCTCCATTTGTACACAATCTGTCTGACTGTGGATTGGTGGAGTCCAAACTCTTTAGAGATGGTTTTGTAACCTTTTCCAGCCTGATGAGCATCAACAATGCTTTTTCTGAGGTCCTCAGAAATCTCCTTTGTTTGTGCCATGATACACTTCCACAAACATATGTTGTGAAGATCAGGCTTTGATAGAGCCCTGTTCTTTAAATAAAACAGGGTGCCTACTCACACCTGATTGTCATCCCATTGATTGAAAACACCTGACTCTAATTTCATCTTCAAATTAACTGCTAATCCTAGAGGTTCACATACTTTTGCCACTCACAGATATGTAATATTGGATCATTTTCCTCAATAAATAAATGACCAAGTATAATATTTTTGTCTCATTTGTTTAACTGGGTTCCCTTTATCTACTTTTAGGACTTGTGTGAAAATCTGATGATGTTTTAGGCCATATTTATGCAGAAATATAGAAAATTCTAAAGGGTTCACAAACTTTCAAGCACCACTGTAGGTGTTCGCGCCGAGGGCTTGACACCATCAGCCGCTGGACTACAAACGATTGGATAGGGGTCCTTCGGTAGGGTGTCATGCATCCGAACAGCACTATTTAGGGATGGCCTGCTCACCCAAGCAAAGGGAAGGCCCTAGAAAATGTGGGCTAAAAAGTCACTGGTCACTCCTTTTCTCCTGGTCATGCAAAAACATTATTCAACAAATTAAATATTGCGTGCTGGAATGTATGCACACTTTGCCCGGGCTTCAATACCTTACCAGGTGCACAAACCCCAACTCGAAAAACAGCTGAGTTGGATAGACAGCTTGCTAGACTTAACATCACCATTTGTGTTCTCTCGGAAACCCGTCTCACTGAGTCGGGATACATCTACAAAAATGAATATACGGTCTTCTGGCATGGTCTAGCTGCTGAAGATCGAAGGCTCCATGGGGTAGGCTTTGCTGTCAAGAATAGCCTCTTACCTTTCATCGACACCCTGACTTCGATAAATGAAAGACTCATGACAATGAAACTCAACACCTGCTCGGGATCGGTCCATCTGATCAGCATCTATGCACCCACTCTACAGGCTCCTGATGAAGTAAAGGATTCCTTCTATGACCTCCTCTGAAACACCCTTCTGAACATCCCCCTGAAGCATCCCATGTATGTTCTTGGGGATTTCAATGCTAGAGTTGGGGCTGATCACAATTCTTGGCCCCATCAGATCGGTATCCATGGCATAGGCAAGGTAAACAAAAATGGTCAGAGAGTGCTAGAGCTATGTGCAGAATTAGACCTCTGTGTGACTAACATATATTTCAGTGGCCGTAAGATGAAGAAGGTGTCTTGGCACCATCCCCGATCTGGTCACTGGCATCAACTTGACCTCTTACTAGTCCGTCGACGGTTGCTCCAAAACATCCATCACACCGCTTTGATGCACAGTGCTGACTGTGACACAGATCACGCTCTTATCTGGTGCATAGTTCGACTCTCTAAGCCAACGAGACCAAAGATCAATACCCCTCAGAAGCGCCGCATCCCAAAAATGGAAACCTACAACATGAGTGATCCGGGACTGCTTGAGCGATTTAGAGATGGCCTATTTGTGGCTCTTGATGCCCCTTCGGCCAATGACACAATGTCTTGTGACGACAAATGGTCAAAGCTGTGTGACACCTTGCAGCAAGTAGGGAAAGACACGTTCAGTCTCTGAACTAGGAAGTGGCCAGATTGGTTTCAGGCCAATCTAAACAAGATTGGTCCAGTTTTGGACGAAAAGAGGAATTTCAGACTGACCTATGTCAATGCACCCAACCCAGTGAATGAAGCAACCATGAAAAAAGCCCGTGCCAATGCACAACGCGTTCTCAGAGAGACACAGAGGGAGTTCTGGGACATCATTTGTGAAAATGTTCAGAGGTGCAATGACCGTGGTGACATCACAGGTGTCCACGCGGCCCTGAAGTTTGTTCTAGGGCCATCACCTCGACTGACTGTGCCTTTGAAAGACTCCAATGGTAACATCTTGTTGGAAAAACTCGACCAACTCAAATGCTGGGTTGATCACTTTAGCTCTCTCTACAGCAACCCTGTACCTTTTGATGAATCCGCGCTGGATTGCATAGAACATCTCCCAGAGCTAACGTACCTTGACGAAGTTCCCACCTTGCAAGAAATTGAGAGAAGGACATAAAAAGAGGCAAGGTGCCTGGGAGTGCTGGTATACCTCCAGATCTTCTTAAATTTGATGTCCCTGTCTTGAAAGAACACCTGCTCGACCTGTTGTTATCATGCTGGCATGAAGGCCACGTCCAACAGGATCTCAAAGATGCAAAGCTGGTGACCCTCTTTAAGAACAAGGGGTCTAGACAAGTCTGTGACAACTATAGAGCCATTGCTTTGCTCAGTCTGGTCAGTAAACTCTTCGCCCATGTACCGTAATTCTGAAGAGATTACAGGTTCTTGCAGACATAATTTATCCTGAATCTCAGTGTGGCTTCCAAAGGCATCGATCCACCATTGACATGGTCTTCAATCTCCATCTGCTTTAGGAGAAATGCATTGAGCAAAATAAACCTTTGCTGGCTGTTTTCATAGACCTAACTAAAGCCTTCGACTCGATCAGCTGTGAAGGCCTGTATCTGGTATTACACAAGTTATGCTGTCCACCTAAACTCCTAGCTATCATCAAGGCATTTCATGATGGAATGTCTGCTTGCGTAGATTTTGATGGTGACCTATCAGAAGCCTTCACAGTGAATTGCGGAGTTAAACAGGGATGCGTGATGGCGCCAACTCTGTTTGGCATCTTCTTATCCACTCTGCTACATATTGAGGTATTTCACCCACGTGACCAAGTCACGTGACGCAGCCATTTTGGACGGCACGCTTAAGTCCTTCAGTGCAAGGCGGTATGAGATGGTGGAGACCTTTGCACATTTTAACAAGAAAGTAAGCTGTGATTCTTGTTAAATTGGATTTGTCTTTTATCACAAACACTGTACCCAGCCTTGGTATGGAGCCCTGTTTATTTATTTCTGTGTCCCGTTTCTTTCTAGCCTCTGTTATTGCATTTTATGTCTGATGTCTGCTACATGCAACCCTAGAGAAATTAACACTGCCTTGTTTCACTGCTCAGATGGGTTAACAAACACTGACCCATTTACTTTTTGCTATATATTTTATCAAAATTGCGTTAACTGATAAACTAACCTGAAATGAAATGATCACTGCAAAGTCTGGAGTACTCTGTTGGCTCCCAATCCTGTCTCTTCACAGCTGCAATCCATTTGGCCCTCTTGTCTGGGTCAGTAGGAAACCGGTAGTGATGTGTCGGTCGCGAAAGATCCGGTTCAAAGAGCCGGCTCTTTGAAGTGAACGACGGGAGCCGGCTCTTCGGTGGGAGCTGAGTTGGGGAGCCGAATTAGTTTTTTGTCCTTAGGTGCCTCAGAGAGAGAGACTTTCACAAAAAAAGTTGCTGTCTGATTGCGTCTTTGTGTTGTCTATTACCATTCAAAGGAAAAAAAGTAGCATGGTGTACGCCTACTTTTTTTGTTTGGGGGGTTGATGTCATTCACAGCTGCGAAAATATGAAAATTCGTGTAATGCTTAAAGCTGTGGAGCGCAGGGGAGAGGAGTCTGTGAGGCACCTGAGGAGGGGAAAATCAGCTGTGTATTTTATATTGGTAATATAACACAGTTTTGCATTATGTTCGTGAGAAAATAATTTATTAATTGGTAAGTAAGTTTTATTTCTATAGCTAGAACATTGTTACACTGCTATACTTTACAAAGCCTTACAATGGCTACAAAAGCTAAAAAATAAAATGGAAAACATCCTATTGATAAAATATAAATAATAATGTAATTAATTAACTAGTTAATTGCAGCAATTAAATCAAAAATAAAATCTCAGGAGCCGTTTGGGAGCCGAAAGAGCCGGCTCCTTATAGTAAGAAGAGCCAAAAGAGCCGGCTCCCAAAAAAGAGCCGAAATTCCCATCACTAGAAACCGGTAAAAGGAGCATCCTGCATGCTGTCCCTGTCTGTTGTGGCAGCCCACAGCACAACAAGCAAACACCATGGTTATTTATAGAGTGCTTACTGACAAATTAATCTATTCTAGGTGTCTGTAACACGTTTTTTTTTCAAGCTGGTTCTCCCTCTCTGTCTGCAGCGTTAGTATGTAGCTTGACTTTCAAAATGGCGGACACCGGGGCATCACGTGACCCTGTGACGTCAGGTGAAATACCTCAATAGCTTTTCCAAACCCTGAAGGCATTGCCCTCAGCACCAGGAGCGATGGCAAACTTTTCAATCTTGCTTACCTCAGGGCAAAGTCGAAAACCAGCACAGTCCTGATACATGAACTAATGTTTGCTGATGACGCCGCATTTTGCTCTCATAGTGAAGCCGAGCTACAAGGCATGTGTGATGCATTTAGCAATACCTGTGACAAATTTGGTCAAATGATTAGTGTGAAGAAGAAGGTTGCCTTCTCAACTAATGCACCCCCTCCTCACATCACCATCAATGAGAGCCCTTTCGACATGGTTGAAGACTTCCTTTACCTAGGTTCCATGGCCTCATCTTCTGGAAATCTAAACCACGAAGTTGACTCACGCATTGGCCAGGCTGCCTGTCTGTTCAGGAAATTGAAAAGTTGTGCTTGGGACAAAAAGTATCTTACAATCCATACCAAAGTGCACATATACCAAACTTGCGTACTGTCCACTTTGCTCTACAGTAGTGAGACATGGGCTTCTCATGCTCATGTTGAAAGGAAACTTAACAGCTTCCACCTTAGATGCCTCAGAAACATCTGTGGGGTTACATGGATGGATAAAGTTCCAAACTTGGAGATCCACAAAAGATGTGGCACCACAAGCCTGTATCCAATCCTGAAACAATGTAGGCTGCGTTAGTTGGGCCACATGTCCCACGTGGCCCACTCTTGTCTCCCCCACCAAATTTTGCATGGTCAGCTTGCAGATGACAAATGTGACAGGGGGTGTCCAAGCTTTGCTTTGTCGACGTTTGCAAATGTGACCTGAAATGGTGCGCATACACACACAGCGGCTCCTCTCTGTCCCGACAGAATGGTGTTTTCATGTTTTTTGTGTTTTAAAACAGCGTGTATCTGTTTGTCTTTGTTGCGTCCATCAGTCTTAAGGCGCACATACTCCCGTGAGTTTCTGCTCAACATCGGCAGAACCATATTCACGGATATAAATCCAGCAGATGCAGAAGTGCTATGCGACTACGGTTTGCTCCGGAGGCCTGCTCAACCACCAACCCCCACTCCTGCATCCAGCCCACACTGGAAGCGCCACAGGCGGAACATGTGGAAGCAGAAGAGGGGCAAGCGTGGAGGTATCCGGGCTAGGCTAGCAGCTAGCCCTCACCGGCTGGCTATCCCTACCATCACTCTGGCCAATGTACAGTCGCTGGACAACAAGCTGGATTATGTCCGCCTACTCTGCTCATCTTCTAAGTCTGTGAGTGAGTGTTGTGTCCTTGTGTTTGTGGAAACATGGCTTAATGACAGCATCGTGGACTGTGCCATTCAGCTAGCCTGGCTAACATGCTACCGGTCAGACAGAGTGCTAGTCGAGGGGGGGAAGACTCATGGCGGAGGACTCTGTGTTTACATCAGTGATGCCTGGTGCTGCGATGCTGTTGTGGTCTGCAAACACTGCTCACCACTGGTGGAGTTTATAATTATTAAGTGCCGGCCATTCTACCTGCCAAGGGAATTTACAGCCATGTTGCTGGTAGCAATATACATCCCTCCCAGCTCCAATAACAACAGGAGTGAAGCACTGAATGAACTCTATCAGCACATCAGTGAGCAGCAGACAGCCCACCCAGATGCTTTCCTCATCCTGGCTGGGGATTTCAACCATGCAAACCCCAAGAGCATGTTTCCAAAACTCTATGGACATATCAACTTTCCCACATGTGGAAACAATACTGTGGACAATGTTTACACCATGCATAAAGGTGCATACAAAGCCCTCCCCCTCCCCCACCTTGGGGCCTCAGATCACTCCACTGTTATGCTAATGCCAGCATACAGGCTGCTGGTTAAAATCACCACATCAGCTACAAAGCAGGTACGTGTGTGGCCAGAGGGGTCCTCAGAGGCATTCCAGGACTGTTTTTCCACCACTGACTGGAGCATGTTCAGGCAGGTGGCCACCTACAACAACACTACAGATCTCCAGGAGTACATGGAGACCGTCACTGCCTACATGAGGAAGTGCACACACGACGTTACAGTCACCAGAACCATCTCCATTCGGGCAAATCAGAAGCCATGGCTGACAGGGGAAGTCCACAGCCTCCTGAGGGCTCGGAATGCCACCTACAGAACTGGGGATGAGGTGTGCCTGATGACAGCTAGGGCCAACCTGTCACGAGGCATCAGGGTGGCCAAGAGACAGTATTCCAGGAACATTGCTGTCTACTTCAACGACAGCAGAGACACCAGGAACCTGTGGCAGGGGATTCAGACCATCACAGACTACAAGCCCTTGCCGCAGACCTGTGATAACTCCACCTCTCTGCTGAATCAGTTGAACGCCTTCTTTGCTCGCTTTGGGGCAGACAACAGCACCACGGCACAGAAGACCCCACCACCTCCCGGCAACCAGGTGTTGATGCTGTCCCCAGACAGTGTGAAGAGAGCTCTCAGGATGACAAATGCATGGAAAGCCCCGGGTCCTGATAACATTCCTGGTCGTGTCCTGAGAGACTGTGCCGACGAGCTCACAGATGTCTTTACAGACATCTTCAACATCTTGTTGAGCCAGGCTGTTGTCCCCACATGCCTCAAAGCTGCCACCATCATCCCGGTCCCGAAGAAGCCGTCTCCCTCTTGCTTCAATGACTACCGCCCAGTCGCACTCACTCCCATCCTCATGAAGTGCTTCGAGCGGCTAGTCATGTGGCATATCAAGTCTGCCCTCCCCCCCGCCCTGGACCCTTTCCAGTTTGCATATCAGTCCAACCGTTCGACCGATGACGCCATCTCCACTTCGCTCCTCTCAGCCCTCACCCACCTGGAGACAAAAGACTCGTACGTTAGAATGCTGTTCATAGACTTTAGCTCAGCATTCAACACAATCATTCCTCAGCAGCTCATTCATAAACTGGACCAGCTGGGACTCAACACCTCCCTGTGTAACTGGCTGCTGGACTTCCTGACAGGGAGACCACAGTCTGTATGGGTCGGCAGCAACTCCTCCAGCACCATCACACTGAACATGGGGGCCCCCCAAGGATGTCTGCTGAGCCCCCTCCTCTTCACTCTGCTGACCCACGACTGCACACCAACATCCAGGTCCAACCTCTTCATTAAGTTTGCTGATGACATGACTGTGGTGGGTCTCATCAACAAATGGCCATGAGACAATCTACAGGAGTGAGGTGAGCTGCTTGGCCATGTGGTGCAAGGACAACAATCTCCACCAGAATGTGGAGAAGAAGAAGGAGATTGTTGTGGACTTCAGGAAAGCGCACACCCAGCATGCTCCACTAACTATCAATGGTGCTGCAGTGGAGAGGGTGAGCAGCACCAAGTTTCTGGGTGTGCACATCTCTGAAGACCTGTCCTGGGGCAACAACACTGCATCACTGGCCAAAAAAGCCCAACAGCATCTGTACTTCCTCCGCAAACTGAGGAGAGCAAGAGCCCCGGCCCCCATCATGCACACATTCTACAGAGGCACCATTGAGAACATCCTGACCAGCTGCATCACTGTGTGGTACGGTGCCTGCACCATGTCCTGCTGCAAGACTCTGCAGTGCATCGTGAGAGCAGCTGAGAGGATCATTGGTGTCTCTCTCCCTTCTCTTATGGAAATCTATGACTCCCACCTCACCCGCAAAGCCATCAGGATTGCAGGTGATCCCACCCACCCATCTCACAGCCTCTTCAGCCTGCTGCCATTGGGGAGGAGACTGCGGAGTCTCCAGGCCAAAACCAGCAGGCTCAAGGACAGTTTCTTTCACCAGGTGGTCAGGAGGCTCAACTCCCTCTCTGTTCTGCCCCTCCTCCCCCCTCTGCCTCCTGCCACAGATTCTGCCCGCACCCCCCCGCCCCCCTTCAGCATCTGACATCATGTCACCCTCACAGTCCCCCCAACACACACACACACACACACACACACACACACACACACACACACACACACTCTCAACATTCATTTGCACACTGAACTCAGGGAATGCACATTTCACTTTACCTCGCTCATTTGCACTATTCCGCACGACTGCACCTTAACAGCTATTAGTTTATTGTTTATACTGTTTATTTCATGTTTACCTGCTATACCTCAAGTGCCCTTGACTGTATATTTTATGTCCTTTTGCTCCAGTTTATATATGTGTATGTGTGTGTGTGTATATGAGTGTTTAGTCTGTGTCTATTTCTTATCTAGAGTGTTTATATTGTTTATTTCAATTATTCTATTTTTATTTATTGCATTGCCTGTTTGCACTGTGGGTCAGAGAGGACTGAAATTTCATCTCTGCTGTATGTCGAGCATGTATAGCATATTTGACAATAAAGTTGACTTGACTTGAAATTATTCAACATCAGAGCTGATTGGGAGAACCTCACCCAAGATCATATTTCTTGGTGGCACAAGCTCCACCAAGGCGCCGAAAAACTTGAAAATGATCTGGTGACAAAGGAGTCTGACAGAAGACGTAAGAGACATGAACCTTGTCAAACACTGGAATTCATCTGTGAAACCTGCGGCAAGCTCTGTAAGAGTCAAGCTGGGCTTGTTGCCCACAGTCATGACCATCGGCACTGAACAGACTGTCTGACAGGACGTAAAAACTGACTGACTGTGATCGGTTAACACGAGGAAGGGATGTGTAGCTCCCTCTAGCCAATGGTGCCATTCTTCAAAGGCGAGTTTCATAGCAAGCAGTTTTTGATCCCCGATACTGTAATTAAGTTCGGCAGGGGTCAGTTTATGAGAGTAGAACGCAATGGGATGTAGTTTACAGGGGTCACCTATGCGCTGGGACAGCACCGCCCCAGCGCCCACCTCAGAGGCATCTACCTCAATCATGAAAGGCCGAGTGGGATCAGGATGCTTCAGGATAGGGGCAGCAGTGAAGGCAACTTTGAGCGCTTCGAATGCCTCCTGCGCCCGGGGGTTCCACAAGAGTCGCTTGGTACTGCCCTTCAATAAGGTGGTAAGGGGAGCTGCGAGACTACTGAAGTTACGAATGAATTGACAGTAGAAATTAGCAAACCCAAGGAAGCTTTGGAGCTCTTTTATGGATATAGGGACGGGCCAATTAGTTACGGCTCTCACTTTCTCATCATCCATAATGACACCTTCTGGACTGATGACTGTGGCAGCGGGGGCGTGGTCAAGCGCCGGTCTGTGACAGGAGGGTGGAGTCGGGGAAGGTAAGTGGCAGAATCGCTATACCTGAGGGTAATTAACCTGTGTTTTGTGTGTGTTTTCCCCAGTAAACCGCGCCCTACTTAAGGAGGGAGAGGGATAGTGGAGGAGAGCTTCCCCAGAGGAGACTACAGTGTGTGTGCGTGCGTGTCTCTGACTGTTGGGTTGCATTGTCCGACTGAAAAGTATGGCAATAAAGCCTTCTGTTAACCTTGATCTCTGTCCTGCCGTCCTCTGTGCTCCACCCACACGTTATTCACGCTACAGTGGTGCCGAAACCCGGGAAGGTGGAGCATCAGTCCTGCAGCCCCATGGAATCCTCCCCGTTTGCGGACTTGGTCCACGCCCTCGCCATGGCTCAGCAGAGCCAGCACCAGGCACTCATCACACTCCGGAAGGAGCAGGAGCGCTGTTTCGAAGCCCTGGTGCTGGCTCAGCAGGAAGATCGAGAGGCGTTCCGGCGTCTCCTCGCATCAGCGGGGTCCACCAGCGCCCCGGCCGCGGGCCCGTCTCCCCTCACCTTAACCAAGATGGGCCCGCAGGACGACCCCGAGGCTTTCATCACGTTGTTCGAGCAGGTCGCCAAAGCCTCGGGGTGGCCGATGGAGCAGCGCGCAGCGCGCCTCCTCCCCATCCTGACGGGAGAGGTGCAGCTGGACGCACTACAGCTCCCCGCCGACCGCCGGCTGGCCTACGCCGACCTTCGCCGGGCTGTCCTCCAGCGCGTGGGGCGCATGCCGGAGCAGCAGCGCCAGCGCTTCCGCGCGCTGCGGATGGAGGAAGTTGGCAGCCCATTCGCGTTCGGCCAGCAGCTCCGGGATGCCTGCTGGCGGTGGCTGAGGGCCGAAGATCGCGACGCCGAGGGAATCATCGACCAGGTGGCGCTGGAACAGTTCATCGCCCGCTTACCAGCCGGAACCGCGGAGTGGGTCCATTGCCACCACCCGGCGTCGCTGGATCAGGCCGTAGGACTGGCGGAGGATCATCTGGCGGCTGTTCCGGTGGCAGGACAACCAATGACATCGTCTTCTCTCTCCTCTTCTCTCTCTCTGTCTCCCCCCCTCCTCCTGTGTCCCGTCCTCACCCCATTCCCCCACCACGGAGGCGGGGCCCGGCTCCACCCCAGCCATCCCGCCGCACCCGTGGTGCCCTCCCGTTTCTCCCTTCTGTGTCTGTCTCTCCCCCCCCCCCTCAGGTGAGTGAGCCTCAGAACACAGCTGCAGAGGGAAGGCCCGGGCCGGTTTGCTGGTGCTGTGGGGAACCGGGCCACCTGCAGCAACAGTGTGCAGCGATGGAGGTGGGGGAGGTGGTGCGGATCCCCGACACGCCAGAGGCTGCCCTCGATCGGGCCGGAGCGTATCGCATACCGGTAAGTGTACAAAGGGCTACATATCAGGCGTTGGTGGATTCAGGCTGCAATCAGACCTCGATCCGCCAAAGCCTGGTGCAAGACGAGGCATTGGGGGGAGCACAAGGGGTGAAGGTGTTGTTTGTGCATGGGGATATTCACAGCTACCCGTTGGTGTCAGTCCACATACATTTCAGAGGGGAAAAATCGATAGTGAAGGCGGCGGTTAATCCTCGCCTTACCCACTCTTTGATCTTGGGGACTGATTGGCCGGGATTTCGGGGTTTGATGGCACGCCTAGTAAAGAGTGGGTCCTGCCGGTTGACAGGGGAGGGTCCCGGTGTCGCTTTGGCTGGACCTGCGGTTGCAGAGCCGTCTACGTCATCTCTGCGACAGATTGAGGAGCCCCCGGCCCCTCCTCTTTCTATTGGGGAATCCCTCGTGGATTTCCCACTGGAACAATCGCGAGACGAGACTCTGCAACACGCGTTTGACGAAGTGAGAGTAATCGATGGTCAAACGCTCCAGCCGAACGCCACCCCGTCCTTCCCCTATTTTTCCATTTTGAAGGATAGGTTATACTGAGTGACGCAGGACACTCAGACGAAAGAGCGAGTCACCCAGTTGTTAATTCCAAAGAGCCGCCGGGAATTGGTATTCCAGGCGGCTCACTTTAATGCCATGGCTGG
The DNA here is from genome assembly GCF_027579695.1 of Neoarius graeffei. NCBI lineage: Eukaryota > Metazoa > Chordata > Actinopteri > Siluriformes > Ariidae > Neoarius > Neoarius graeffei. The sequence continues at coordinate 35,269,590 of NC_083570.1, read as the reverse complement.
ACACCTCGGGCAGGATAAGACACTCGCCCGGATAATGGCCCGATTCTATTGGCCGGGGATTCACGGCGACGTCCGTAAGTGGTGTACGGCGTGCCGCGAATGCCAGTTAGTAAATCCAGCGGCCATTCCAAAAGCGCCCTTGCGCCCCCTACCATTAATCGAGACCCCATTCGAAAGAATTGGGATGGATCTCATCGGGCCATTAGATCGGTCAACACGAGGGTACCGCTTTATATTGGTTCTGGTGGACTATGCAACGCGATACCCGGAAGCGTTGCCTCTTCGCAATATCTCAGCACGCAGTATTGCAGAGGCCCTCTTCCACGTCATCTCCTGGGTTGGAATCCCGAAAGAGATTCTGACTGACCAAGGCACCTCGTTTATGTCACGAACACTGAGCGAACTGTATGGGCTACTGGGTATTAAGCCGATCCGCACCAGCGTTTATCACCCACAGACGGACGGTTTAGTTGAATGGTTCAATCGCACCCTCAAGAATATTATCAAAAAATTTGTAAGTGAGGATGCACGTAACTGGGATAAGTGGCTCGAACCCTTGTTGTTTGCAGTGCGAGAGGTCCCCCAAGCCTCCATGGGGTTCTTCCTGTTTGAATTATTATATGGGCGTAAGCCGCGCGGTATCTTAGATGTACTGCAGGAAAATTGGGAGGAGGGACCTTCACAGAGCAAAAACGAAATTCAGTATGTTATGGATCTGCGCGCAAAACTCCACATGCTCACCCACCTAACTCAGGAGAATTTGCGGCAGGCCCAGGAACGGCAAACCTGCCTGTACAACAAGGGCACGCGCCTTAGAGAGTTCACTCCGGGAGATAAGGTACTCGTCCTGTTGCCCACGTCGAGCTCCAAATTAATCGCCAAGTGGCAAGGACCCTTTGAGGTCACACGGCGAGTCGGGGACGTCGACTATGAGGTTAGGTGAATGGACAGGGAGGGGGCGCTACAGATCTACCACCTCGATCTGCTAAAACTCTGGAATGAGGAGGTCCCCGTGGCGTTGGTGTCGGTAGTTCCGGAGAAGGCAGAGCTGGGGCCAGAGGTCCAAAAAGGGACATTAGCATCTCATACCTCTCCGGTCCCCTGTGGAGACCACCTCTCCCCGACCCAACTCACGGAGGTCGCCCAGTTGCAGGCCGAGTTTTTGGATGTGTTCTCGCCCCTGCCCGGTCGCACTAACCTCATAGAACACCACATAGAGACGCCCCCGGGGGTGGTAGTGCGTAGCTGTCCTTATAGATTACCCGAACACAAAAAAAAGGTGGTTCGGGAAGAACTTCAGGCCATGCTCGAAATGGGCATCGTCGAGGAGTCCCACAGTGACTGGAGCAGCCCAGTGGTCTTGGTTCCTAAGGCCGACGGCTCGGTCCGGTTCTGCGTGGACTATAGAAAAGTCAACGCGGTGTCTAAATTCAATGCGTACCCAATGCCTCGTATTGATGAGCTGCTCGATCAACTAGGCACGGCTCGCTTTTACTCGACACTGGATTTGACGAAGGGATATTGGCAGATCCCCTTGACTCCATTATGCCGGGAAAAAATGGCCTTTTCCACACCGTTCGGCTTACACCAGTTCATCACACTTCCATTTGGGCTGTTTGGGGCACCCGCTACGTTTCAGCGGCTGATGGACTGGGTCCTCTGGCCCCACGCCACCTATGCGGCCGCTTACCTAGACGACATCATTATTTATATTAATGACTGGCAGCGGCACCTGCAACACCTGAGGGCCGTCCTTAGGTCGCTGAGGCGGGTGGGGCTCACTGCCAACCCGAAGAAGTGTGCGATTGGGCGGGTGGAAGTATGGTATCTGGGCTTCCACTTGGGTAACGGGCAGGTGCGTCCCCAAATTAATAAGACAGCAGCAATTGCGGCCTGCCCGAGGCCCAAGACCAAAAAGGGGGTGAGACAGTTCCTCGGGCTGGCTGGCTATTATCATAGGTTTATACCTAATTATTCAAGTTTCAAGTTTATTTGTACAGCGCTTTTAACAATAAACATTGTCGCAAAGCAGCTTTACAGAATTTGAGCGACTTAAAACATGAGCTAATTTTATCCCTAATCTATCCCCAATGAGCAAGCCTGTGGCGACGGTGGCAAGGAAAAACTCCCTCAGACGACATGAGGAAGAAACCTCGAGAGGAACCAGACTCAAAAGGGAACCCATCCTCATTTGGGCAACAACAGACAGCCTGACTATAATATTAACAGTTTTAACAGGTATAACCCTCAACTGTCCTCATGGGGCCATCCTTCACAGGAGTGGGGTGATAAAACTCCGACCAGACACAGGGCACCAGGATGGATCAAGCAGGTCCGAGGGGCAGAAGAGGCCAGCATCTCAATCCCAGGATCAACATGTAACTCAGAGGGACAGATGGGGGGGAGAGAGAGAGAAAGAAAACACGTTGTTAGGTATGCCCTAAAAATGACAAGTATTAAATCTGTGTGGTAGGCTCACAGAGACGAGAGTCTTTACATCAGGCATAACACACAATGGCATGTTAATATGGTAAAATATATCATGACCTGCTCTGTCTGGATGCTTGATTGGGTGATGGGAGCACACTCCTCAGCAATGATGAGATGCAGATGGGACCCTTAGGGCTGGCCAAGACAATTCAGTTACATTTCACCGGGTCTGGGACATGCGACAGAATGTCTGACGGCCGATTCCCTGTAGGCTACGATAGCCAGTCGAGGTCTCCACCGTCTCCACCAAAAGATTTCCTGTTGACTCCATGTAACTCAGAGGGACAGATTTGGGGTGGGGGGGAGGGAAAGAAAACACAAGTGGTTAGGTATGCCCAATGTCACCTGAATAAGTAGGAACAGTATACATATTGCACCGAGTACAAGCAGGGACTCCGGCAACTAACTATGACAGCATAACTAAAAGGAGAGAGCCAGAAGGTAACACAGGCATGAGGGAGCCCCGGGACATAAAGCAGCCAGCCACTACACCGTCAACAAACTCGAGTGAGCAAGCGAGTGGGGACTGGCAGCATCCATACATCCCAGTTTACCAAAACACTCTATGTCTGAGGACCCTCCAGATCTACTCCTTTACCTCATAAACACCATTAACAAAAGGCTTGACTAAACAGATATGTTTTCAGCCTAGACTTAAATGCTGAGACTGTGTCTGATTCCCGAACATTACTTGGAAGGCTGTTGCATAACTGTGGGGCTTTGTAAGAAAAGGCTCTGCCCCCTGATGTAGCCTTCACTATACGAGGTACCAGCAGATAGCCTGCACCTTTTGATCTAAGTAGGCGTGGCAGGTCATAGAGGAGCAGAAGTTCACTCAGGTACTGTGGTGCGAGACCATTTAGTGCTTTAAAGGTCAATAGTAGTATTTTATAATCAATGCGAAATTTGATTGGGAGCCAATGCAGTGTGGATAAGACAGGCGTGATGTGGTCATATTTTCTAGTTCTAGTAAGGACTCTTGCTGCTGCATTTTGAACTAACTGGAGCTTGTTTATGCACTTATTGGAACATCCAGACAGTAAGGCATTACAATAATCCAACCTGGAGGTAATGAAAGCATGGACTAGTTTTTCTGCATCATGCAATGACATTAAATTTCTTATCTTTGCAATATTTCTGAGATGAAAGAAAGCTATCCGGGTGGTGTTATCAATGTGAGTTTCGAATGAAAGACTGGGGTCAATAATCACTCCGAGGTCTTTTACTGCTGCACGTGAAGAAACAGAAAGGCCATCCAGAGTTACTGTGTAATCAGAAAACTTACTTCTAGCTGTATGTGGTCCTAGCACAAGTACTTCAGTCTTGTCAGAGTTAAGCAGAAGGAAATTAATAAGCATCCAGTGTCTAATGTCCTTTACACATTCCTCAATTCTATTAAGCTGGTGTCTCTCATCAGGTTTTGCAGAGACATACAACTGTGTGTCATCAGCATAACAGTGGAAACTAATACAATGTTTACGAATAATATCGCCCAGAGGTAACATATATAGAGAAAAAAGCAGTGGACCCAAGACAGAACCTTGTGGAACACCAAACTTTACCTCGGTACGTCTAGAAATATCACCATTTATATTAACATACTGATACCGATCAGTTAGATAAGACCTGAGCCAGGAGAGGGCCATTCCCTTAACTCCCACAACATTTTCTAGTCTATCCAGAAGAATGGAATGATCAATGGTATCAAATGCTGCACTAAGGTCAAGCAACACAAGTAGCGAGACACAGCCCTGATCAGACGCCAACAGTAGGTCGTTTACTACTTTAACCAGTGCTGTCTCTGTGCTATGATGAGGTCTAAATCCTGACTGATGCATTTCATGGATGTTATTCCTATGTAAATATGAGCATAACTGCTGTGCCACAGCTTTTTCAAGGATCTTGGAGATAAAGGGGAGGTTTGATATTGGCCGATAATTGGACAGCTGACAGGGATCAAGGTCAGGTTTTTTAATCAGGGGTTTGATAACTGCTAGTTTAAAGGATTTGGGTACATAGCCAATCATAAGAGAAGAATTTATTATTTTTAGAAGCGGTTCAATTACTCCAGGCATTATTTGTTTGAATAGATGTGTCGGTAAGGGATCTAGTACGCAAGTTGAGGCTTTTGATGTAGAGATTAATGAAAGTAATTCAGTTTCTTTTAGGGGAGTAAAACATTCTAACTGATGATCTGATACAGTTATATTGTTAACTACAAGGTCACTTTCATTGTCTAACCTTAAATTAGTAGTTTGAATTTTTTGTCGGATATTCTCAATTTTGTCATTGAAAAAATTCATGAAGTCGTTGCTACTACATACTGCAGGTGTGCATGTGTTGATAGTGGACTTATTCCTGGTTAATTTTGCTATAGTATTAAATAGGAATCTAGGATTATTTTTGTTATCTTCTATTAGGGAGGAGAAATATGTTGATCTCGCAGCACTAAGAGCTTTTCTATACTTCAGGAAGCTCTCCTTCCAAGCTAATTTGAACACTACCAATTTTGTTTGACGCCATTTACGTTCCAATTTTCGAGTGGTCTGTTTTAATGTGCGAGTGTCATCATTATACCAGGGTGCTAATTTTTTGTCTCTGACCATTTTCCTTTTTAGAGGAGCTACATTATCTAAAGTATGGCGGAATGTTGACTCTAAGCATTCAGTTGCCTGATCAAGTTCTGCAGGGGCTGACAGTGACCCAATCAAAGTTGACAGCTCTGGGAGATCATTTATAAAGCTCTGTGCAGTAGTTGACGTGAAAGTACGTTTAATACAGTAGCGTGGTGAGGTGCATATATTATTACTCAGACATATTTTGAATGAGATGAGACAATGATCTGAGATAACTTCAGACTGTGGAAGTATGACTATATTGTCTACGTTTAATCTGAATGTTAGTATTAGATCAAGGGTGTGACCACCATTATGGGTCGGTCCTATGACATTCTGCTTAATCCTGACTGAATCTAAGATGGACACAAACGCTGTTTTTAAAGGGTCTTCTGGGTTATCGAAGTGAATATTAAAATCTCCGACAACTAAAGCTTTGTCTAAGGAAATAACCAGATCTGAGATAAAATCTGCAAATTCAGAAAGAAACTCAGAATATGGCCCCGGGAGCCTGTAAATAATAAGCAATGGAATTAACTGGGTAGACTTATTTTTCGAGGCTACATACATTATATGAGTATGAAGAACTTCAAATGTATTAAATTTATAACCAGGTTTGTGTGTTACACCTAGATAATCGTTATAAATAACCGCGACGCCTCCTCCTCTGCCAGTTAGACGAGGCTGGTGTATATAACTGTATCCAGGAGGACTCGCTTCATTTAATGCTATATATTCATTTGGCTTAATCCATGTTTCTGTTAAACACAGTACATTAAACTCCTGATCAGTAATGAGTTCATTAACCATTAGCGCTTTAGATGTAAGAGATCTAATATTTAATAGCCTCACCTTTAGATCAAAGGTGCTGGCAGCAGCTGTACAGTCAGTATGATCTAATTTTATCTTGATTAGGTTACTAGAACAAACTCTCTGAAAATTTCTACCTTTTTGTTGAGCTCGGGGAACAGACACAGTCTCAATGTAGTGGGCCCTGAGTGACGACTCTGTGCAGCTAGCAGACAGTCAGTTTAGCCTGTTCGTCTGCTCCCTGGCCTTGGCTCTGGATTGTCAGAAATTAACTAGGCCTGTTCTGAGATTATGACCTATGCTGCAGGAAATGAGAGCATCACCTTCCCGAGTGGGATGGATACCGTCCCGCCCTAACAGGCCAGCAGTGCCCTCAAAATTAGCCCAATTATCTATAAAGCCCACATTGTTTTCAGAGCACCACCTGGACAGCCAGCAGTTCAGCGACCATAACCTGCTGTAAGCTACATCGCCACGCCGCATTGGGATGGGGCCAGAGCATACTACAGCATCGGACATCGCCTTCACTAATTTAAACACCTCTACAAAGTTACTCTTAGTAACCTCAGACTGACGAAGGTGTATATCATTAGCTCCTGCATGGATAACTATCTTTGAGAACCTGTGCTTGCCTAGGACCCTAAGATTACCTGCTATGTCCGGCGCCCTGGCTCCCAGTATACACCTGACTAAAGCTGCTGGTGCCCCTAAAGGCTGAGCTAATTTCACGTGCCGTATGATAGAGTCCCCTATAACCAGAGCTCTTTCAGGTTTCTCAGTGGGTGCATCACTAAGGAGAGCAAACCTGTTCGACACGTGACGCAGAGAGGAGTGGTGCTCCCGTGGGCGAGCCTCAGCGGTAGCTTTGGCTCTACGCTTATGCCGCCGAGCCGTCACCCATTCGCCCTGCTGTAAGGGCTCTAATGCCGGAGTTGGGGGATTGCTAACTCCACCTAGGGCGTCCAGACTTTCCCTAACAGAAACTACACTGTTCTTACGCTCACTAACCTGCTCTAAAGCCTGGACACGCGCTTCTAGCACTGCAATCTTCTCCGTCAGAGAGCTAACTAATCTGCACTTATCACAAGTAAAGCTAATAGAGCTATCGCTAGTGACGGAGGAAGAATGACTAAACATCCTGCACTCAGCACACTGAACAGCCTGAAGGTGTGCCATGATGAAAAGATTCACGTACCTTAAATGAAGATCTGTTGATATTAAAGCAGATCAGACGGCCTCCGCTTGTGGACTTTACACAGGAGGAGAGAAAAAGAAAGCTTCCGGTCTCGGTGTTCTTCTGAAAAAAGAAAGAGAAAAAACCGGGAAAAAAAACGGAAAAAGGAAAGCGAAAGTGAAAAGTACAAAAATGAAAGTGACAGTACAATAAAAATGAAGAGGATACTGGAAATTTATTTGTAGAAAAAAAGTTTAAAAAGGATTAGTAATTAACGCCGGCACTCGCGGGAAAAAGGACTCGGCGCGAACAACTCAGGAAGTAGGAAGTGCGTCCTTTTTATTATTCGGACGTCACCAGCCCGCTGACTGACCTCACTAAAAAGGGGGCGCCAGATCCGGTCCAGTGGATGGAGCAGTGCCAGCAGGCTTTCTCTGAGGTAAAGGCTGCACTGTGTGGGGGGCCACTTTTGCACTCCCCTGACTTCTCTCTCCCTTTTTTGTTGCAGACGGATGCGTCGGACAGAGGGCTGGGAGCCGTTTTGTCCCAGCGGGTGGAGGGAGAGGATCGCCCCGTCCTATACATCAGCCAAAAGCTGTCAGTGCGTGAGGGGCGCTACAGCACAATCGAGAAAGAGTGCCTGGCGATCAAGTGGGCGGTCCTCGCCCTCTGTTACTACCTGCTGGGGTGCTCTTTCACCCTCTGTTCGGACCATGCGCCCCTCCAGTGGCTCCACCGCATGAAGGATGCCAATGCACGGATCACCCGTTGGTATCTGGCACTCCAACCCTTCAACTTCAAGGTGGTCCACAGGCCGGGGGCACAGATGGTCGTGGCAGACTTCCTCTCCCGTCAAGGGGGGGGGAGTCAGCTGCGGGCCGGATGGGCGCCCGGCCTGAATCGGGCGGTGGGGGTATGTGGCAGCAGGGGCGTGGTCAAGCGCCGGTCTGTGACAGGAGGGCGGAGTCGGGGAAGGTAAGTGGCAGAATCGCTACACCTGAGGGTAATTAACCTGTGTTTTGTGTGTGTTTTCCCCAGTAAACCGCGCCCTACTTAAGGAGGGAGAGGGAGAGCGGAGGAGAGCTTCCCCAGAGGAGACTACAGTGTGTGTGCGTGCGTGTCTCTGACTGTTGGGTTACATTGTCCGACTGAAAAGTACGGCAATAAAGCCTTCTGTTAACCTTGATCTCTGTCCTGCCGTCCTCTGTGCTCCACCCACACGTTATTCACGCTACAATGACATAACCTAAGAAGGAGGTAGAAGGGAGGTGAAACTCACACTTCTCTCCTTTGCTGAATAACTGATTCTCAAGCAGATGTGTGAGGACTGAATGGACATAACGAAGATAGGTTTCAAGATTCGGGGAGTAGATCAAAATATGACGCGGTACGCGGTGGTCCGGACTACCGTTGTGGTCCGGACCACGCCGTTTTCAGGTGTGGTCCGGACCACCAAGTTCAGAAGACAAAATTTGGTAAAATTTTTTGGTAAAATAAGTTGGTAAAATTATTTTTCACTTCCCTCGTGGCAGCTCCCGCTTTTTTACATGCGTTAGAACTGGTATCTTTTATTGCACGTGTGTTTTACGCATGCATTTCTCTTCCGGTTTGAGAAAAAATAACAAATGATGTATGACTTTGTAAAAAAACTCGTATTAAATGACAAACACAGTATGATTTTGGTAAGTTTTTATTTATATCGTAATATAATACAGCATACGGTGAACCGGACCACAATCCAGGAAAAATAATTAATTAATGCCCTCGTTTTGTATGGAAAATACGGTGATCCGGACCACCGCGTACCGCGTCATATCGTCGATGTACGCAATGACATATGTGGCAGATCACAGAATCCAGGGACACATGTCAGCCCGGGGGCATTTTGAGTTATTGACAGATTCAGAAAGTACAGTTTCTAAGCTTTCCAATGATGCCTTCCATGTGGAGATCTGACAATATTTGAAGAATGTGTGGCCTTTTGAAAGTGTATACTTCTTAAAACAGAAAAGGGAGAAAATCACCCTCAAAGTTTTCCATCTCAGCTACTCTGGGTGTAGGGCGGGCACATAATGGTGCTCATTTGCATGACATTAAGGAAAGCCCTACCCCCTACGAGCTAGCACGATACTACTTTCATGTAAACAAAGATCACCACGTCAATTTTCCTTCCATGCAAAGTATGCCCAACACAATTATGAAGTACAAAAATAAGTCCTAAAGTATACTTTAACGTTTTGTGGTTGAAAAATTACTCACACCGTAAGAAAGAAAGATAGCACGATGATGACACAACTAACACAACACTAGTTTCATGTAAAGCCTTGGTCACAACCGGCCGTACAGTACATGCTCCTACGGCCGGTCTACATGCAAAAAACGCAAGAAACACATGGAGAGCGCGCATGAAACGCACGAGAGCACGCGTGTGAAAAGCACGAGAGCGCACGTGTGATGCGCTGATTTTTGAGCCGCAGACCGGCCGCAGAGGTTCTTTGTCATGTCAAACAAACTCTACGGGTGCTTACATTTTTTTCAGGTTGCAAGACAAACTTACGGCCAACGCGCATCTTTCTCCGTGAACAAAAAAAACCCGCAGCGATTTGGGAAACGCCAAAAATCACACGGCCAAAAAATCGTACGTCCGGTTGTGACCTAGGCTTAACCAAACCACAACACTCTCCGTTACATGCAAAAATAACCACACAGCCTTAGATTAATAAACTTACCCCATCAGAAAGAGAAACGGCACCTTGCACACACCAATGCCTCCGATGGAAAGTAGTCCTAGAACGGTCCGTGTATCATCCGATCATTCAAGTATTCCATTCAATCTGGAAAACGAGGTTGCGTGTTTTTTTTGCTAGAAATGGTGATCTCCGATGTAAATACAGAGTGTCTGTTTGCTTCGCGGTGTTTGCTCCTCTGCACTCTGTTTAGTAACTCATTCCATAGTGAAATCACACGCCTGTATGCAGGTTAAGTAGCCATGCGCTCAGCCCGCATCATACAGCTGATTCACTAAAAAAAACCAAATGACTTAAATCTTCATGTGAATGGCCCATATGGTAATTTACCCACACCCCCCAGCAGGCTACAGTCCTGACAAAAACGAGACAATTTGCAACAAAAAATGTATGCTTTTCCAACAAAACAATCTATTATCTGAAATACTGATTGCATTCTTCAAGATCTCAACTTGCACATGATGGAAAAAAACAAAAATCACAAATTTTGAAAAAAAAATGCTTCTTTTGCGATTATCTCGGATTCGTTTCGGCCGAGATGTGTCCCTGGATTCGGTGAGCGGTCACATATTTGCCAAGCATGTCCCGAAGTATGTCATTTATGAATGCCTGAAAGATGGACGTGGCATTGCATAACCCAAAGGGCATTACCAAATACTCATAGTGCCCCCTGGTGATGAGAAATGCTGTTTTCCATTCGTCGCCCTCCCTTATTTAGACTAGGTTGTTAGCGCTTCTTAAATCAAGTTTTGTAAAGAATTGGACTCCATGAATTTGTTCTAGTACTGAGGGAACTAAGGGCAAGGGGTAGGGATACGGTCTCGTGACTTGGTTTAACCCATGATAGTCAATGCAGGGCCTAAGTCCCCCGTCTTTCTTATTGACAAAAAAGAACCCTGCAGTGGTGGAGGAAGTAGAAGGATGGATGAAACACTGTTGTAAGGCCTCCTGAATATACTCCTCCATAGCTTTCTCCTCTGCCTGAGTAAGTGGGTATACCCTAGATTTAGGTGGGACTACGCCATCTAGTAACTCGATGGAACAGTCATATTCTCTATGAGGGGGAAGCTTGGTAGCATTCTTTTTACTAAATACTTCTAGCAAATAACTATATTCAGGGGGTACAGAAACTATGGAATTGTCATTGGGGCTTTCTATAGTGGTAGACGATACCAGGGTTGTGGGAAGCATGAGACAATGATCATAACAGTAACTCGACCATGAGAGAATTTCCTTATCAGACCAGGATATGACAGGGTTATGTTTTTTGAGCCAAGACAAACCTAAAATAATAGCATACTCACAAGCATTTAACACAAAAAATTGAATCTGTTCAGAGTGTAAAGCACTGACAGTCATCTTGATGGGTTTCGTGACCCGGGTAACAAGTTCTTCTCCAACTGGGTCCCCATCGACAGCCGTAAGTCTCAGTGGTGACTCCAGCGGCTCCATGGGAATCTGGAGTTGCTCCACCAGCTCGGCGTAGATGAAATCCCCCTCAGCTCCGGAATCAATTAATGCTGGAAACACACAGACAGACTAAGGGCAGTAAACGGTCACAGGCAGGAGGAAGGACTTGGAGACCAACCCCTTAGTGGGTGCACTCACCACATTAGCTCGTGGAGCCGGGGTTGATGCCAAAGTACTGCTTCGACGGAGTTGACAGTCACTTAGGAAGTGACCCGCTGCTCTGCAATAAAGACACAGTCCATTATAAAGATGTCGTTGCCTCTCCTCTGCAAATAAACGGAAGGAGTCACACTGCATGGGCTCAGGGATTTCTGGCTCCTGAAGAGTCCGGGTCAGCAGTGGACATGGGTGATGAGGAGCCAGTGCAGCAGCTGGGGCCATAGGGGATTTACACTGACCTCTCCCGTGCTTCAGTTGGTCCAGGTGAATGGCAAGAGAAATTAGCCTCTCTAGGGAAAGGCCATCATCCTTGCATACCATCTCTGTTAGTATGTCAGGGTTCAGACCGTTGTGAAATGTTACTACGGTAATAACGCCGGCTCATTCCAATCACTCCCAGCCACCAGAGTGCGGAATTCCAAGGCGTAGTACGACATTGAGCGATTACCTTGACGTAAATGGGTGAGCATTTCCCCTTGTGAGCGACCCTCATTGGCATGATTGAAAACAGCATTAAATTCTTTAATGAAGTTGTTGTAAGTGTCAAACTGGACAATGGGCCAAACTGCAGTAGCCCAGTCTAAAGCCTTGCCCGTAAGGCGAGATATAACAAAGGAGATGCGAGCCTTGTCTGAGCTCTGGAGGCAAATTGCAAAAAATATACAACATTGTAACAAAAAACCCTTACACTGATTTGGTGAGCCACCAAATTTATCCAGCTTGCTGATAATAAATGAACAGGTACCTGCCGTGAGGGGACCAGCCTGGTTAGTGACTCTGGGCACGCTGGGGAGGCTGAGTCATTGGAGTCAAGTTGTGATTTCTTTCATGCTTTCGGCGATTTGCACTAACTGTTTTTGCTGATCCCCCTGCTGCTGAGTAAGATTCTGGATGCACTGGGCTACGGAGTCAAAACGCTGGTGATGTTGTCCAAGCATCTGTCCTTGACTGCTAAGCTCCACCTGTAGCTCTATGCAATCCGCTGTCTGCATGTCGGCACTAGCCTGGGCCCGCCTATCCTAAGCATGATGCAACACGAGGGCCTGTTGCGAGCTTAGTCTGGCCAAGCAAGCTATCTACAGCTCTTCCAAGCTCCCAAAAAATCGGGAGCCAATCAACTTTTAGCATCTCCAATGGCCCTGGGTAGAGGCGTGTTCAAGGCACTGACGTAGTAGAACTGCGACCGGAAGTCATAGATTGTTTACAGAATCTATGCCGGAAGCGCTTCATTCACTAGAAACATTACGAAAATGGAGCAAGTTCTCATTGAAAATGGAGCAAAGAGCAGCCCTAGAGGTATTTATTGAAAGGAAGGACGTTTTCGCCTTGCTCCCGACCGGCTTCTGTAAGAGTTTAATCTACCAGTTAGCCCCGTCGCGTCACATACGTCAGAGGAAAGAGTGATGTGATTGGTTTAAGCTTCATCACAGCCTTTTCTGGCTTCGACCAGTAGCAAACTGAGGCATTTCAGGGAGGCGGGTCAACCACACACTTTGGGAAATGGTTGGGCTTAATATCTTTGCCAGACCAATGCTCGCAGAGCTTTGAAGTCGCGTTAGCCAGACTATGTCGGCACAGTATTCTGTAATGCGGCAATGACAGACCAGATGCTCGCAGATTAAGAACAAACTCAGGGTTTTAATAGACACAGTGAGAGAAGGCAATGTACAATAACCAGGCCAGGTCAATACTGGGAAATTCAACTGAGTAATGAGGGCTAGACAAATCATGGTCATGAAACGGGCGAGAGACCAAGAACTGGAAATCAGGAAAACACAAGCAGAAAAAAACAAGGGGTAGGCAAATCAGAGTCAAGAAACAGGCGGAGATTGAGAAACCGGGATGTGAGAGAAAAGAGCAAACAAACAGAAGGAATAGGCGAAACGGGAAGAAACCGGAAGGCAAAAAGGGTCATACATGGAAATTTAATCAGATACAAACACTCAGTAGGCTCATGAAAAATGTGGAGGCAATACTGTGCAAAGAACTAAACAAACAGAGGGGTATAAATACAGACATAAACAAAAAGGTACAGGTGATAACAATTAGAACTCAGGGGAGCCACTCCTAGGAAGTGGCTCCAGATTGGTGGATTGGGTGCACGTGGTAGTGTCAGGTGTGTGAGTGGGATTGTGGGAAGTGGAATCCAGAGTGTTAGGTGAGCCCAGGAGCATGACACATGGCCTCACTTTCGTTTATAAATGCCTTGAGACCTCAAGAATGGTACAGGTAATAGTTTTAAGCGTTAACCATAAATCTAATATAGTAATTTTTATGATTAAAGTGATTTATATAGGTGGCAGTCTGAGTGAATGACCTTGACATCCATAATGTCACAGCAGGAAGTCTATGGCTCTCATCACCATTTCCGCTATACTAAAACACAGAGCTGACTGCAACTCTGATCCTCCATTTTGAGCTAATTTATCGCCATGCCACGTAGATGTGTTGCTGGCCAGTGCAGCAACATGACAGAAGGTGGATTTACGTTGCATTCATGGTCCAAGAATGTTCAAACTGCAAAGATTTGGACGCGTTTTGTGGGAAGTTCACAGGCACATTGAGTGCCTATGAAGTCATCTCTCCTCTGCTCTGCACATTTTACTGAAGACTCGTACGAGACCTCTGATCTGTTGAGGAGCATTGGCTATAAGCCCGTATTGAAAGAGAGTACAGTATCAACAGTTAAAGAAAAAGAAAACTACAAGAAAAGGAAAGTATTTATTTATTTATTTATTTATTTATTTTTTAAAGGAAAGTGAGTTCAGTTGCACCAGTCCTCCTGGAGTGAGCCCAGGGTTGTTGCTAAAACCCGGGATGGAACAGGACGTGACATGACATATCGCACAGGCAGTGACCTCCCCGCGGATGTTGCTAAAACCGGTGACATCCCGTTCCATCCCGGGTTTTAGTAATTGCCTGAGCCGAGCAGTAATGGCGGAATACACAGTATGAAGAAAACACTGAACGAGTGGACCAGCTGTCTTATTTCTAAACTGGATATTCCTGCCATCTCACCCTTACGTGGAAGAAGTGAATGAACGGAGAACTGAACGAACAACTGAAAGTCAGATTGTTTTTGAAACAATCGGCCACAAGATCGGCCTTCAAGAAGTGAGAACACAGACGGGTAAGCTCCGACTCTCATTTGGATAAAAAAACAACATGCTGTTTACCTGCATTTAGATTAATACATGTAACTTGCATTGTGTGTTTAAGTTACCGGAATAAGATTATTTAATTTGCTTCAGAATGTGATTGTCTCAGTTCATCTGATTATTTAATTAGCCTTTTACATTTTATCAGTGAAAATACATGCATGTACATGTATGTTGCATAAGTTATAACACCTATCCTGTTTTAATGAGAGTCAACCCACAATCAATGAAGTCAAATCAGTCTTAGTTGAGCAAGTTGGTAACGGTATTTCTTACTTTCACCATAAATTTTTATTTATATGACTTTGGTCTATAGCTGTAAAAGGCCTCTGCCTTAAAACTGATTATTGCTATGACATCACACACTCAGGCATGGCTGGCTCAGCGGGGCAGCCTGAATGCCAACTTTGCAGTCCATTTTAACTCTCAAAAATATATATATTTTTATTCTCAGTTATGCAGCATACAAGAATCGAGGATGGAGATACTATCCACTCAGAAATGTATTTAAAAATAAAGGTTCTGCGTATATCCTTTAAAATTAGGGCATGAGTCAGACTCGAGTACTACAAGCCTGAGAGCTAGTGATAGCTACTCTCCTTTCCAGATCAAATCACAGAGACGCTAAGCAACCGCAGGCATCTGTGAGCTCGTGTGTGTGGTAGAGGGCAGATACCCCCCCCCAAAAAAAAAGAATGTTTGGACTCTAAAATGTTTTTGTACTGACTCGATAATGTAGACGTCATAAAATAGAAATCTGTAACAAAGTGTGTATGGGGGGGAAGAAAAAAAATAAGAATAAAGAAATATAATATCTCATCATCTCTAGCCGCTTTATCCTGTTCTACAGGGTCGCAGGCAAGCCAGAGCCTATCCCAGCTGACTACGGGCGAAAGGCGGGGTACACCCTGGACAAGTCGCCAGGTCATCACAGGGCTGACACATAGACACAGACAACCATTCACACTCACATTCACACCTACGGTCAATTTAGAGTCACCAGTTAACCTAACCTGCATGTCTTTGGACTGTGGGGGAAACCGGAGCACCCGGAGGAAACCCACATGGACACAGGGAGAACATGCAAACTCCGCACAGAAAGGCCCTCGCCGGCCACGGGGCTCGAACCCGGACCGTCTTGCTGTGAGGCGACAGCGCTAACCACTACACCACCATGCCACCTGAAATATAATATAATATAATATAATATAATATAGTATAATCCCTGTGATGACCTGGCAACTTGTCCAGGGTGTACCCCGCCTTTCGCCCGTAGTCAGCTGGGATAGGCTTCAGCTTGCCTGCGACCCTGTAGGACAGGATAAAGTGGCTAGAGATAATAATATAATCTCATCTCATCTCATTATCTCTAGCCGCTTTATCCTGTTCTACAGGGTCGCAGGCAAGCTGGAGCCTATCCCAGCTGACTACAGGCGAAAGGCGGGGTACACCCTGGACAAGTCGCCAGGTCATCACAGGGCTGACACATAGACACAGACAACCATTCACACTCACACCTACGGTCAATTTAGAGTCACCAGTTAACCTAACCTGCATGTCTTTGGACTGTGGGGGAAACCGGAGCACCCGGAGGAAACCCACGCGGACACAGGGAGAACATGCAAACTCCGCACAGAAAGGCCCTTGCCGGCCACGGGGCTCGAACCTGGACCTTCTTGCTGTGAGGCGACAGCGCTAACCACTACATCACCGTGCCGCCCATAAGAATATAATATAATATAAGCCCTGTGATGACCTGGAGACTTGTCCAGGGTGTACCCCGCCTTTCGCCCGTAGTCAGCTGGGATAGGCTCCAGCTTGCCTGCGACCCTGTAGAAGGATAAAGCGGCTATAGAGATAATGAGATGAGATGATATAATATAATATTCTTTATTAAAAATAAAGAAATTTATTTAAAAATAAAGGTTCTGCGTATCTGCTTTAACCCCCAACTGCTCCCCGTGTACTGTCGCATAGCTGGCCACTGCTATGGGTATGTGTTTGTGCTCATTGCTCACTTGTGTGTGTGTGTGTGTGTGTGTACACGCGCGCATGTGCATGCGCATGTGTGTGCTCACTGCTTCAGATGGGTTAAATGCAGAGGAGGTTGACTGTACATGTGACCAAATAAAGGCTTCTTTACATGGGCGGCGCTAAAGGTGGTGGGCAGGGCCATTGCCCCTGGGCCTTGGGCCCTCACCCTAGCCATACAGGGCCCCACCCTTTGACATTCAGGCCCTCCCAATAAATGTGCCTTATGCGATTTCATTGGAAATTCCTTGAAACCTACAAGTTTTCACATGATTACAGACTAGTTGACCTATATATCTCTCATTTTTGCTACACATTCTTATCATGGTTAAAAAAAATAAAAAAAAAACCCTGTGAAATCCCTAAACAAACTTAAAATATAATAAATTGTAATGTTTTCAAGCTAAACTAAGCTGTTCCTTTTGTATTTAATTGTTTTTCATTTGAGGAATTTGCAAAAAAACTGCATTGCATGATGGGTAGGATCTAAAGGCTGCTTAACGTCCTCATCCATCTGACGACATACAACAAGACTAGCAAGGTGTATGCCTGGTTGCGGTTGTTGGTTGTCTACTCGAAACGAATTCAGCATGTTTAAAAGTAAAAGTGGGGCACAAAAGAGGAAGGAAAATAAAAATAAAGAGGAGGCAAACTCTACACTTCCAAAGTTGGATTCATTTTTTACTTTGCCTTCTCCTGTCCCTGAATTTGCTAGTAGTGAACATGCATTGCCCTGTGTTAGCACTAGCAGCAGTAGCATGGTGGTGCTTAGCAGTAGCTCCAGCCAAAGTCATATAGAGGAGGGTGGGGAATGTGGAGAGTTAGCTGAGTTAGCTGAAGTGAGCAGCATGATTCCCAGCATGGAATCATCAAACCCAGCTAATTTTCCAACAGACTGTGGTAATTTCCCTGAAAACATTGCAGATGCTAATGTGAAGAGGTATATCCTTCAAACTGGCCCATGTAAGCCAAATGGTCCCTTTCCCATCACTGGCAATCGCAGTTTTTCAACCCATTACTACACATCTGTCACTAAAGCTGGTATTAAACTTTGATGAAGCTGGTTATGCTACTCGCCCAAGCTTGACTGTGCATGAAAGCCTTGCTGGCTTTTTGCCAATCGTCAAGCCCCCTCCTACAATAATGCCTGGGTAAACGGAGTTAGAGAGTGGAAACATATCTCCTCCAAAATTGCAGTGCATGAATCTACCCAGATCCATCTTGGTGCATGTGTAGTCTATGAGCAGTGGAAGCTCCATGGTACAATAGATGCTGATATGGAGAGGGATGTTCGTAATGTGGCTAACTTTTGGAGGCAAGTGTTAGAGTGCATTGTGAATGTCACACTGACCTTAGCGTCATGTAACATGGCATTTACGGGACACTGAGAGTCCATTGGGCAGGGAAACGCAGGAAACTTTTTGTCCATCATTGAACTGTTGGCCTGCTACGACCCTGTCCTGAAAGAACTGATCAGCCGGCCTGAGGGATCAGTTAAATATCTGAGCCATGCTATTCAGGATGAGATCATTTATATATTATCACAGAGAGTCAAGAGCAACATAGTCCATGAAATAAATGCATCTCCATTTTGTTCCATCATTATGGACACCACTCAAGATGTAGCAAAGCATGATCATCTGAGCCAGGTCTTCAGGTATGTTTTAATTGATCAAGACGAAATGGGTGTTGCTACAGATTTCAGGATAGCCGAGGCTTTTCTTGGATTTGAGATAACTGTGAATGCATCCGCTTCTGAACTGGAGGGCCGAATTATTAGCTGCATTGAAGGGAATGGCTTAGATCTCTCCAGATGCCGTGGACAGGGTTATGACGGCGCAGCAAACATGAGTGGAATTTATTCTGGTGTTCAAAAGAGAATAGTGGAGCGGGAGCCCCTTGCTTTGTACGTGCACTGTGCGGCTCATTGTCTGAATTTGGTACTGAATGATTCTGTCAAAACTATCCCAGAGATTAGACAGTTTTATGATGTGGTTGAACAACTGTACAACTTTTTTGCCAACAGTGATAAGAGATGGCCATTACTTGGTGACTTATTGAGCCCAGAGAGCAGGGACATAACCTTGAAACGCCTCTGCCCAACCCTCTGGTCCTCCCGCTATGATGCGCGTGTTGCGTTAAAGTACAGATATGGAGACGTCATTAAAGCTCTCGACAAGCTCTCACTTGCAAGCAAGAAAACGAATGAACGAGATGAGGCAGATTCACTTAAAAAGGCCATTACTAAATTTCAGTTCATATTTTTAATCAGCCTTCAGACAAAGATTTTGGAGTGCACTAATGCCATCTCAAAGTTACTGCAGGAGAAGACCACTGATCTCCTCAAAGCGTCTGCATTATTGCAGAATGCTGTACAAACTCTACAGGAGTACAGGGAGCAGTTTGATGAGGCAAAGGCTTCCACTCTGGCATTGGCTGTGAAATGGGACAGTCAAACACAATTTGTAGCCACCAGGTTGAAAAAAGTGAAGCGCCACTTTGATCACCTTAGCGAAGACAGTCGGCTTTCCGATGCAGAACATTATTTTCGGGTGAATGTGTTCTATGCATGCCTTGATGTAATCATTCAGCAGCTGTCACAAAGGTTTGTCAGTTGAAATCAGACTGCTCATTTGTTTGAGGCTATTCATCCAAATATGCTCCAGCATGCCAAGGACGAGGAGCTATACGAAGTGGCCCGTCGACTGTGTGATCACTCTAGTCGGGATATTGACTCCAGCTCTCCTGGTCAACTAGTGTCATTTAGGGCTTGTTTCAAGGAGCAGATGGTGAGACACACATCTGTGCTTAGCCTGGCCAGGTTGCTGGTAGTAGATCATCCAGCAGTAACTTCTACATTTAGTGAGGTGTGCAGGGCCTTCTTGCTTTTTCTCACTCTCCCCGTCTCAGTTGCAACAGCAGAGCGCTCTTTCTCCAAATTAAAACTGATAATAAATTATCTCAGGAGTGCACTGGGTCAAGAGAGACTCTGTGGATTGGCCATTTTATCAATTGAGAATGAGCGAGCAAGAGCGCTTAACATCCCTCAAATAGTCGATGACTTTGAGGAGCGCAAGGTGCATCGAATGCCTTTTTAATGACAAACACAGGTTTCTGTGTCAGCTTTGTAGTTGAAGACATGCTTACACAATGAGGGTCTATCATTCATGATTGCTGGATTTTTTTTTTGTTTGTTTAGTGTCTATTTGGAAAATAATAAAAAATGAATGGAAAATACAGGCTATCTAGGCCTATAAAAAAATAATAATACTAAAAAAATAACTTTGAGCAAGTTCTGTTCTAGGGTGGCACGGTGGTGTAGTGGTTAGCGCTTTCGCCTCACAGCAAGAAGGTCCGGGTTCGAGCCCTGTGGCCGGCGAGGGCCTTTCTGTGCGGAGTTTGCATGTTCTCCCCGTGTCCATGTGGGTTTCCTCCGGGTGCTCCGGTTTCCCCCACAGTCCAAAGACATGCAGGTTAGGCTAACTGGTGACTCTAAATTGACCATAGGTGTGAATGTGAGTGTGAATGGTTGTTTGTGTCTTTGTGTCAGCCCTGTGATGACCTGGCGACTTGTCCAGGGTGTACCCTGCCTTTCGCCCGTAGTCAGCTGGGATAGGCTCCAGCTTGCCTGTGACCCTATAGAACAGGATAAAGCGGCTAGAGATAATGAGATGAGAAGTTCTGTTCTAATATAGCCTGATTATATGCCACAGGCCTTTTGTTTGTTTGCAGTTTTGCCATGGCTAGGTCCAAAGGCTACGTTCTTAAAAACTGCTTTGTGTTAGATATAGCCTGAGTAGGCCTATATGCTGCAAGCCTTCTAATTTGTTTGTTTGCAATTTCGCCATGTGTGGGGGGCCTGATTGGTGTTTTGCCCCGGGGCCTTGTGTGCAATTGTTCCGCCACTGCTTCTTCATCATCGTTATCTTCTTCTTCTTCTTCTTCTTCTTCTTCTTCTTCTATAAAGCACTGAATGGTCTCGCACCACAGTACTTGAGATAACTTTTTGTCCTTTATAATCCACCATGCATACTTAGATCAAAAGGTGCAGGCTATCTGTTGGTACATCATATAGTGGAGGCTACATCGGGGCAGAGCTTTTTCTTACAAATCCCCACAGTCATCGAACAGCTTGCAAGTAGTGTTCAGGACTCAGACACAGACTCAGGGTTTATGTCTAGGCTGCAAACATATCTGTTTAGTCAAGCCTTTTGTCAAGCCTTGGCCATTTTGGACGCCATCTTGAAGTTCTCAGAGAGCACAAGGTGGATTCCTGGGGACTTTTAGTATGTTATTCCTAAGGGTATTCTGAACATATTCTGAAAAATTCAGCTTGTTACTAATTTGTTCCGGGTTGGACTCAATTTTGAGCTAATGCTCTTGGGCTATAACATGATGTAGTTGTTACACTACAGCTACTGCACCCTCGCCTCCTCATCACCTAAATCCAGTGGCAAGTGTTGCATATATATACAGTGGTCAGTGTAAATGAGTACATCCCCTTTGAAAAGTAACATTTTAAACAATATCTCAATGAACACAAACAATTTCCAAAATGTTGACAAGACAAAGTTTAATATAACATCTGTTTAACTTATAACGGGAAAAAGTAAGGTTAATAATATAACTTGGATTACACATTTTTCAGTTTTACTCAAATTAGGGTGGTGCAAAACTGAGTACACCCCACAACAAAAACTACTACATCTAGTACTTTGTATGGCCTCCATGATTTTTAATGACAGCACCAAGTCTTCTAGGCATGGAATGAACAAGTTGGCAACATTTTGCAAAATCAATCTTTTTTCCATTCTTCAACAATGACCTCTTTAGTGATTGGATGCTGGATGGAGAGAGTTGCTCAACTTGTCTCTTCAGAATTCCCCAAAGAAAATAATTTATTTCCACCACAAAGGTAAAGGCTACAAGAATATCAGCAAAGCTTTACTTATCAGTCAGAATACTGTAGCAAAAGTGGTACAAAAATGTAAGAAAGATGGAACTGCAACCATCTCACTGAGACGTCCAGGTCATCCACGGAAGTTAACACCTCGACAGGAGCGTCTTCTGATGAGAAGGGCTGAAGAAAATTGACATGCAAGTTCACTTCAGTTATCTAAAGAAGTAGAAAGCCAAACTGGGGTGACTATTTCCCGTGACACAATACGGTGTACACTGCAGAGGAATGGCATGCACGGATGCCATCCACGAAATAAGCCTCTCCTAAAGCCCAGGCACAAAAAAGCCCACGTAGAGTTTGCCAGGGCCCATGCTGACAAAGATGAAGACTACTGGGGCTCTATACTCTGGAGTGATGAGACCAAGATAAATGTTTTTGTATTGCTCTATACTGAAAGAGAAGATGCTACCATCACTCCATGCCCTTGGTCGTCGAGCACTTTTCCAACATGACTAAACACACATCTAAGGCCACTGTTGGATTTCTGAAGAAGAACAGGGTGAAAGTGATCCAGTGGCCAAGTATGTCTCCTGATCTGAACCCAATTGAACACCTATGGGGAATTCTGAAGAGACAAGATGAGCATCACTTTCCATCCAGCATCCAGTCACTAAAAGAGGTCATTGTTGAAGAATGGAAAAAGATTGATGTTGCAAAATGTTGCCAACTTGTTCATTCCATGCCTAGAAGACTTGGTGCTGTCATTAAAAATCATGGAGGCCATACAAAGTACTAGATGTAGTAGTTTTTGTTGTGGGGTGTACTCATTTTTGCACCACCTAATTTGAGTAAAACTGAAAAATGTGTAATTTAAGTTATATTATTAACCTTACTTTTTCCCGTTATAAGTTAAACAGATGTTATATTAAACTTTGTCTTGTCAACATTTTGGAAATTGTTTGTGTTCATTGAGATATTGTTTAAAATGTTAATTTCAAAGGGGGTGTACTCATTTATGCTGAGCACTCTCTCTCTCTCTCTCTCTCTCTCTCTCTCTCTCTCTCTCTCTATATATATATATATATATATATACACACACAACCCCGATTCCAAAAAAGTTGGGACAAAGTACAAATTGGAAATAAAAATGCAATGCAAATGATGTGGAAGTTTCAAAATTCCATATTTTATTTAGAATAGAACATAGATGACATATCAAATGTTTAAACTGAGAAAATGTATCATTTAAAGAGAAAAATTAGGTGATTTTAAATTTCATGACAACAACACATCTCAAAAAAGTTGGGACAAGGCCATGTTTACCACTGTGAGACATCCCCTTTTCTCTTTACAACAGTCTGTAAACGTCTGGGGACTGAGGAGACAAGTTGCTCAAGTTTAGGGATAGGAATGTTAACCCATTCTTGTCTAATGTAGGATTCTAGTTGCTCAACTGTCTTAGGTCTTTTTTGTCGTATCTTCCGTTTTATGATGCACCAAATGTTTTCTATGGGTGAAAGATCTGGACTGCAGGCTGGCCAGTTCAGTACCCGGACCCTTCTTCTACGCAGCCATGATGCTGTAATTGATGCAGTATGTGGTTTGGCATTGTCATGTTGGAAAATGCAAGGTCTTCCCTGAAAGAGACGTCGTCTGGATGGGAGCATATGTTGCTCTAGAACCTGGATATACCTTTCAGCATTGATGGTGTCTTTCCAGATGTGTAAGCTGCCCATGCCACACGCACTAATACAACCCCATACCATCAGAGATGCAGGCTTCTGAACTGAGCGCTGATAACAACTTGGGTCGTCCTTCTCCTCTTTAGTCCGAATGACACAGTGTCCCTGATTTCCATAAAGAACTTCAAATTTTGATTTGTCTGACCACAGAACAGTTTTCCACTTTGCCACAGTCCATTTTAAATGAGCCTTGGCCCAGAGAAGATGTCTGCGCTTCTGGATCATGTTTAGATATGGCTTCTTCTTTGAACTACAGAGTTTTAGCTGGCAATGGTGGATGGCATGGTGAATTGTGTTCACAGATAATGTTCTCTGGAAATATTCCTGAGCCCATTTTGTGATTTCCAATACAGAAGCATGCCTGTATGTGATGCAGTGCCGTCTAAGGGCCTGAAGATCACGGGCACCCAGTATGGTTTTCCGGCCTTGACCCTTACGCACAGAGATTCTTCCAGATTCTCTGAATCTTTTGATGATATTATGCACTGTAGATGATGATATGTTCAAACTCTTTGCAATTTTACACTGTCAAACTCCTTTCTGATATTACTCCACTATTTGTCGGCGCAGAATTAGGGGGATTGGTGATCCTCTTCCCATCTTTACTTCTGAGAGCCGCTGCCACTCCAAGATGCTCTTTTTATACCCAGTCATGTTAATGACCTATTGCCAATTGACCTAATGAGTTGCAATTTGGTCCTCCAGCTGTTCCCTTTTTGTACCTTTAACTTTTCCAGCCTCTTATTGCCCCTGTCCCAACTTTTTTGAGATGTGTTGCTGTCATGAAATTTCAAATGAGCCAATATTTGGCATGAAATTTCAAAATGTCTCACTTTCGACATTTGATATGTTGTCTATGTTCTATTGTGAATACAATATCAGTTTTTGAGATTTGTAAATTATTGCATTCCGTTTTAATTTACAATTTGTACTTTGTCCCAACTTTTTTGGAATCTGGGTTTTTTATATATATATATATATATATATATATATATATACACAGTATATATCAGTGGGCGGCACGGTGGTGTAGTGGTTAGCACTGTTGCCTCACAGCAAGAAGGTCCTGGGTTTGAGCCCAGTGGCCGGTGAGGACCTTTCTGTGTGGAGTTTGCATGCTCTCCCTGTGTCCATGTGGGTTTCCTCTGGGTGCTCTGGTTTCCCCCAAAGGCATGTAGGTTAGGCTAATTGGTGGCTCTAAATTGACCGTAGGTGTGAATGGTTGTTTGTCTCTATGTGTCAGCCCTGTGATGACCTGGCGACTTGTCCAGGGTGTACCCTGCCTCTTGCCCATAGTCAGCTGGGATAGGCTCCAGCTTGCCTACGACCCTGTTAAACAGGATAAGCAGGTACAGATAATGGATGGATATATATCAGTGGCGAACCGTTACTGTTAGAGCTGGGACTTCAGGCCAAATTAAAATTAGAAGAGAATAATTATAATGAAATTATGAAAGCAATTAAAGAAATATATAATTCATAATTTCATTATAATTATTCTCTTCTAATTTTAATTTGGCCTCATTTTCTATCAAACTTTCTTCAAAAATGAAAGGGTTACTGTCCTGAAAACATTAAAATGTAGTTATCCAATGAGATTTTTTTTTTTTTGTCAGCTGAGAAGGGTTTAGAGCTGGCTCACTCATTGGTTAGGACTTCATTGCTGGGACAGAAGGCCATGGCAGTGTATGTTTATGTAGCAAATTACAGATGAATTAACCAATCAGATTTTGATTTGTAGTGGGAACGACCAAAAATTTATCACCCTGGAGCTTGTTGAAGTCCAATGCGAGTTTAACCATGAGTCGGCGCTGTCATTGTGGCAGTGAAGTCACTTTACAGCTGTTGAAGCATTCATTGTTAGCAAATCCTAATAAAGCAGTCAAGCCAGTATTATCAAGAGCAAGTAGCACAGGCTAACGACTGAGTAACTAAGGCCCTGTCCACACGGCAACGGATTCAGGTGAATCCGATACAATTGTTTATCGTTTCGGCCTGGTGTCCACACGGCACCGGCGTTTTGGGTGCCCCAAAACGCAATCTTTTGAGAACGGGTTCCAGAGTGGAAAGATCTGGCAACGTTGCCATTGTGAAGTTGTCTGGATGAGTAGAACGGATTTGTTTACGATGACGTCACAACCACATGACTGTGAGTGCTTCACGCCGGGTAGAAGTGTAACGAACTCGATGCAAGTTGTCAACAAATCCTATAACTTGGTTCATGAAACGCGCTTACAAAATATTTTCACTGTGAATATTTATTGTGTAATGGTGCAAAGTGAGAGAGAGCGAGAGAGAATAGCCCTTAGGTCAGAGTCAATCCCGCCAGCAAAAATAGGGAAAAAAAGGAGCAATCTCACCTCTTCAGATGTTGGTTTAAGTCCTACAATACATTCCTCAAAAAGGGCGTAGAAGAACAAATTAATCCATCAATGTGTAGCATTCAATTTATTCTGGACCATTAAAGACGCCGCCTTCTGCGTAGAATCATACGTCATCCTCGCCGCCATATTGGATGGGGCAAAGCGGAGAATAAAGATGCCTCATTCATGTGCTGCGTTTAACTGTACCAACAGGTTTACCGTCCAAACGAGATCACATGGGATTACCTTTCACAGGTAAGACTGGAAAAATACTTTTCATTGTATTTGGTCATTATAATGTAATTTTACGAACAGATTTTTCTGACTTTGTGGCTAATATGAAGTCTCGTGCATAATAGTTTATGCGCATGCGTCCTTACTTCTTCTATTGTTCTGGTGTCTCCGAAGGGACCGTCTTACAGCGCCCCTAGAGGTGTGGCATGTGTATTGCATCGTTTTCAGCAAGCGTTGCGTTGCCATATGGACCTGATATTTTACTGATCGTTGCCCATGTGGACGCGATATTTTTTTAAATAACATCTCGTTGCCGTTGTCGTGTGGATGTCGCCTAAGATTTCTGTCTCCAGACTCTTCTTCCACACACATGTAACAATTTCATATGAATAAAGGTTTTTTTTGTGAACTTCCCCAAATCCATCTCTTGTAAAATATGTTAATTTGTTGGGTTCTGTTAATGGTTCCCCTATTGTTTCTGATGGGGCATTAATTAGTGTAACAAACCTGTGGACATTATTGTGCTTGGGATGTCTGGAATCCTGGCCCCTGCATGGACAATATTCATTAATATAGTATTTTTTTCCCAATATATGATGATTTTTTTTTTGGTGTAAGAATGTTTTGACACATATCCACTGTTTGTATCTGATCAAATATGTAAATTAGCATTGTAAAATTCTGTGTGAAAAGTTGAGTGTTTATCTGAGTAGTCATTTGGCTGGGTCCTAACTGGTGTATTATGTTGTAGGGATTAGATTAGATTAGATTAGATTAGATAAAACTTTATTGATCCCTTTGGGAGGGATAATTTCTTTCCACCACAAAGGTGAAGGCTACAAGAAGATCAGTAAAGCTTTACTTATCAGTCAGAATACTGTAGCAAAAGTGGTACAAAAATTTAAGAAAGATGGAACTGCAACCATCTCACAGAGATGTCCAGGTCGTCCATGGAAGATAACACCTCGACAGGAGCGTCTTCTGATGAGAAGGGCTGAAGAAAATCGGCATGCAAGTTCACTGCAGGATGCCAGAATGCTGTCCCCTGTCTCCATGTGTTGATAGCCCTGTCATCCATTGTTTTCCAGGTATGTTTGCCTGTTAAGAAAACTCTTAAGATCTGTCAAATATTTTATTAATTACTGTATGGTTTATTTCATTTATTGTACATTGTAAACTACACTATACGATCAATATTAAGTGCACAACTGTTATAGTCTGTTTAATCTCACACAGTGTAATGTAGCCAGCCTACTGAACAGTATTTAGCCATCAGTATTTTATTTATTTATTGATTTATTTATTTATTTTATCATACTTGGGATGTCTGGAAAAGGGGATGCCAGAATTCTCTCCCCTGTCTCCATGTGTTGATAGCCCTGTCATTCATTGTTTTCCAGAATAAATGCTGACAGATCAACCCTTCACCTCCTCTGCATAATCTATTACCTCCACAGAGACTTTTAGTTATTATTAGAGTAACTGACTGGTTATAGTCGGTTATACACATTCGCCCCAGTATTTTTCACTCAGAGTTAAGTATGCATTTCCCTATGTAATTTACTTAGTTTCTATTAAAATCAACATCAACAGCTACACACAATGGAGCTACTGTACCTGGCAGCCTGCCACTAATCCCTTGCAAAATCCTTTGCCCTGTTGCTTTTTTGGTGTGTCTAGCTAAGGTTTGGCTGAGCTGAAATCCCAGCTCTAAGGCTACGTTTACATTAGACCGCATCTGTCTCATTTTCTTCGCGGATGCACTGTCCGTTTACATTAAACCGCCTGGAAACGCCGGGAAACGGGAATCCGCCAGCGTTCACGTATTCAATCCAGATCGTGTCAGCTCCGGTGCTGTGTAAACATTCAGAATACGCAGATATGCTGTGCTGAGCTCTAGCTGGCATCTCATTGGACAACGTCACTGTGACATCCACCTTCCTGATTCGCTGGCGTTGGTCATGTGACGTGACTGCTGAAAAACGGCGCGGACTTCTGCCTTGTATCACCTTTCATTAAAGAGTATAAAAGTATGAAAATACTGCAAATACTGATGCAAATACTGCCCATTGTGTAGTTATGATTGTCTTTAGGCTTGCCATCCTTCTACTTGCAAGTGGTAAGTGATATGCGCTGGGATCACACACACAGCGGCTCAGTCCCGAATCACAGCTTGTTCACTTCACTCGCGTGCTCTGTGAGCTGCGCAAGGCTGGAGTGCGCACCCTCCAGAGGGCACTCGCTGTTCAGGGCGGAGTGATTTGGAGCGCAGGATGCCTGCGGAGCCGAGCGTATCCGTGTATTGGTATTGCTGTGTGCACGCAAATCGTGTATTGGTGTTGCTGTGTGCACACTAATCGTTTTAAAAACGTTAATCTGATGATCCGCTGATACGGTCTAATGTAAACATGGGCTAATAGTAATGGTTCACTACTAATGTTTAGAAGAAAGTAATACTCTTCCCACTTGTTTTGGTCATCTGTAATTTCAAACACCAGTCTACCTGAAGAGTTAAATGAAAAGTGCGGCTGGATTTGCATTTTGAATGTTTTGTCACCACACAGTAAGCCAGATTTCACTATGATGGAAATGTCATAAGACTCGTGTGCAAGTGAACAACTGCCATCTCTCTCTCTCTCTCTCTCTCTCTCTCTCTCTCTCCTCTTCTCTTTTTCTCACTTCAAGCTTACTGTAGGAGGAAAAACCTTAATTTGACAGAGAGAGAGAGAGAGAGAGAGAGAGAGCAAGCTCTTTCCTAGAGGGTCAATAGGTGTATGAATAATTGAATAAATATAGGAATAAATGCATGAGGACTTGTGCAAATGAAGTATTGATGAGAAACTCCAGGGAAATCAACGGGCCCTTTAAATGATGCTTTAAGTGTTTTCAGATTGCTAATGATGCTAAAACACGGCTGCCTTCAATTTATTGGAAACGCACACGCGTATGCTTGTGTGCACGTGCATGCGTGCACACGCACACACACACACACAATCCACTGCACTGACACTGCTACACTGGGCAGCGCTGTGGGACGCCAACCTTTGACCTATCACCCCATGACTCTTGAGTGCTGTTGACATTGCATGATGGTCCACAGATAGAGTAAGAGAGAAAGAGAGAGAGAGAATGAAAGAGGGGTGTTCAGATCTCCTGAGGGAACATGAATGAATAAAAATGTAGATCAAAGCGTGAGATAAGTCTTAAGAGTGTGACACCTACTACCTCAGCTGTCAAGAAGTGTAAAGATACAGGACACGTCATGTAACACAGGTAACGCTGAAAATCACACACACACACACACACACACACACACACACACTTAAACCTAATTATCTGGCTCTGACATAAGTATGTACCCTAACATCCGGACACATGCAGATTTATTATCCTGACACAAATGTGTGAACAAACACACACACACACACACCGTATAGCTGTGTCATGTGCACATGAATGATGAGCTGTTGAGTTGAACATGTGTACCAAATAGCTTAAGAACATTTGGTACTGGTACTGGAGCAAAAGCCCTGCCCCAATCCACCTGACTCAACTCATCAACAAACCCTTGCTGAATGGCAAAACTGCAAGGCGATTCTCAAAATGGATATTTCTTATAATTACAAATATTTTTTGGAGAGCTACACTATACCCAGCTGATCATCCACACCAAGCGCATCACACCAGAAAACTGCTGTGTTTAACTGTTTTAAGTTTCTCAGCAACTGTTAGCCAGAATGCTCTTTGGACTCTTGAGCATCAATACAGAGCAAATTATAACCCAGAATTATACACTATGGAGACCCCCCCCTCCCCCCCCAAAAAAGTGTGTACAATTCTGTCAATTTGTGTAACTTGTCTTTGAAGTATGTGTTACTTTCTCATACAGTTTCTATCTTGAAGATAAGTGTTCTGGACTGTCTCAACACAGAGGATGAAGATCAGGTCATTTCCATTGTACACACACTAAAACATGACCTTCGTTAAACACACACATCCCTACATCAAAGTGCAGTCAAGACACATCTGCTGCTGATGAACACTTTGAGAGACTGGTTAAATTGGATAAAGCTTAAAAGGAACTCCCTGTCTCAAATAAAACACCTCTGCACTCTTTTGCTATGGCTGGTCTTAACAGGGATTTTAGGGCAAGCTCCAGATAAACAGAGATTTCTCACACACACACATTTACACGCACATACACACACATTAAAAGCATCCTTTTAACTCAGCCAGGAATTCCCAGCCTAGGGAGCCAAAACAAGGAAAGTGCTTAATTTGTCTTTCCTAATGAGCCTGAATTGTCAGTGAGCTGCCCTCACCCTCTTTCAGTTTTAAAATGGGAAAAAGAAAAGGCAGGAAGTTAATGGAGACACAAAAAAGGAAAAAAACCCAGATATGGACATTTTCCAGATCTAAACACACACACACACACACACACACACACACACACACACACACACACACACACACACACACACACCTCTCTTGATCTCAAGTTGCAAAGCCACTCAGCTAGATGCATACACACCACACAAAGAGAAAGTTAGTGAAAGACAGCCTAAGAGAGTGGCAGCCTAGTAAACTGTTTAGTATCAGGAGATCATGTTGATGAGCCCAAAATAATTCAAAGAATTCCAGAAAGCACCTAGTAGCCTAGAAATCCAAACATGTGCAATCCATTTTCAAACAAATTTCTGAATTATAGCCTGGTTTTATTCTGCATGGCTGTAATCCATGGACAAACAAATAAACACATATTATGGATACAAAAAATTGTTCATATGATTAAAGTCTTTATATTTCTGTAAAGCTGTTTTGCGACAATGTCCATTGTTAAAAGTGCTATACAAATAAACTGACTTGATATAATCAACTGAACAATGTCGGGTGTACAGAAGAATCTGGACCTACTGCCCTCTATTGAACAGGGCCTACAGGAGAGCCTGGACCTGCTGCCTTCCACTAAACCAGGCCTATATGAGAGCCTGGACACCCTGGCCTCTCTTAAACAGAGCATACTTAAGAGACTCAATAGGGACTATAGAAGAGCCTGTACTTGATATCTCTGATTGAACAGGGTCTACAGCAGAGTCTGGACTTGGTATCACCATCTGAAAAGGTTCTGTAGCAGGGGACTTCAATCTTATGCACAAAGGGCCAGTGTGGCTGCAGGGTTTCATTCCAACCAGCCAGGAGCCTTGCCTGATTCCACTTGTTTAATCAGTTAATCTTGGTCTCCAATAAACTATCAATTATGCCTCCTGCAGCCACACTGGCCCTTTGTGGATAAGGATCTATAGTAGACCCTGGACTTGCTGCCACTTACTGAATAAGGTAAAGCATAGATATGCTGTCCCTTTTTAAACAGTATCTATAATAGGGCCTAGACCTTCTTACCCCTGGTCCCCACTGAATAGGGTTGAGAGCAGACCCTGGATCTTTTGTCACACAATAATAATAATGGTCCAATGCAGACCTGGACTGGGTTTCCTACTAAACAAGCTTTCTCTACTGAAGACATAGTTTAAATAGGGCCTGTAGCAGACCCTGGACCTAGTGACATTACTTACTAGGGTCTATGGAGCACTTGCATGTGACATCACAGCCGATCCAGATTGTGACAGATGCCATCTTGTCAGTCAAACGCCATATTTCCGCCTTCTACTTCTACTTCTGGTTCTACTTCTGCTTTTACTTCTGCCTTTTCTTCTGGAAAACCCTACTATATACAATTCTACTACAACGGCTGTGGCTACAAGCTCTCCCTACCTGTGCACATTTTTTATGTTTTTTGTGTGTATTTTTGAGTGTTGTTCATCTGTACTGGACTTCAATATCCACTACAACCGTATGGACTTACTGGACATTGGTTTCCAGCAGAAAATGACGGTTTGTAGCGATTTCCATCGCATGCACAACATTCCGGACAAGATAGCGAGACCAGCGGGGTCTCCGTGGATTGTTATCGGAAGCAAAGCGAAGGAGGCAGTGCCAGGAGCGGAAGCAAAAGCGAGGCTGCAGAGCCGGCCTGTTGACTAAGCTCAGAAAACAGCCACTCAAACCTCCACTGCTAAGCCTCTACCTCTCCAACATCAGATCCATGGTAAACAAGACGGACAATTTGGAATTACAGCTGGAATTACCTTATTCTATTCTATAATTGGCTGGTCAGTGCTATACTCAATACTTAAGTGACTTAGCCATCCAATGAGGATTCTTGTTTACAAGATGCCACATCTGAGTCGCTGACAAATCCTGAATTTCTGTAAAGATAACTGTCCAGAGATTTATAAGCACGCAGTGCTTCACCACTGAACAGTGAGGGAAAGTTAATGAGGTAATTATACACGTCTGGGTATTCCGCTGGCAGTTCAAAATCCGGTCGTGAAAACTCCGTCCGGTAAGCCATAAGGGTCACTAATCTGTAGATCGTTTATTTTAGACATATATCTAGTTATCTGTTCATTAGAAAAATGAGCCGTGTAGTCCGTCGGTTGAAATTGATCCATTCTGTACACGAGTGCAGCAGTATTCAGCTGTGTTTTTTACCGACAAGATGGCAGCTGTGTACTTTCCGGTCACGTGACTGCAAGATCTCTAGAGGAGAGACTGGACCTTCTCTCACTCGCTTACCAAAGCATATAGCAGAGCCTGGACCCAGACCTGTTCTTATTAAACAAAGCCTACAAAAGAAATTGGATCCTCTACTGAACAGGGATTGCTGTGCCTGCTGTGCCCTACAGACCAGATACTACAACAGACCATGATCTAGCTGTTTCCCACTGAACAGGGCTTATAACTGAACTTAGACCTTCTTATTTCCTTCAGGGCCTATAACAGAACCTGGACTGCTTATCCCATAACAAACAGGATCCATAAAAGAGTTTGGCCTAGTAAACAGGGCTAACAGCAGAGTGTGGACTTTCTGTCCCTCATTAGGCACTTTTGGACCAAACAGTTCTAGGGACTCATGAGAGGAACTCCTCACTGGGGAGCTCTCCTGAGAAATACATACCTTCAAAGGCTATTTTTCTGTTTGTATTCACACCACCAGTAGGAATGCTGAAGTGACATAAGCTGGTTGTCAGTCGCTTAATAGCAGTGTTGCAAGTTTGTTTGTTTTTTCTTTTTGTATGACTGTCCATGCTGTCCAACAATGTTCTTGTGTTGCTGTGAAAACAACAAACTAGCAACATTAGAATTTAAATTTGTCCACTTATGTGTGTTGTGTTTCGGTCACATGTTTCTACAGAAACAGGTCATTCCACTAGAATTGGAGAGATCAGGAAGTGTTATGTGTTGACAGTAAATTCTTTATTTTACATTTTAAAGAGTGAATTCATGGTGGAAAATTGTTGGTAATTTCTTAAAATATGTTTGCCTAACATGCTTGTGTGGATTATTATTTTATAACAGGTTTTCTTACATGATAGTTAAAATACCCATGAACAAGCACATGGACAAGGACATTTAATTAAGATTTTTAGATTGCACTTAGATGCATGAAAATTGCATTGTACTTCCTCCGTCGCATATATGCTCAATAAAGCCTGGACTTCACTGTCAGTCTGGCCATGTTTTATTTATTTATTTACATTTTTTAACACTAACGTTAAGAGCACAGGCGATTGCTCTAAGACAACGAGGGAGGCTCAGCCTCCTCTAAGGCCCTGTCCACACGGCAACGGATTCAGGTGAATCTGATAAAATTGTTTATCGTTTCGGCCTGGCATCCACACGGCACTGGCGTTTTGGGTGCCCCACAACGATATTTTTTGAGAGTGGGTTCCAGAGTGGAAAAATCTGGCAACGGCGCCGTTGCAAAGTCGTCTGGATGAGTAGAATGGATTTGTTTACGATGACGTCACAACCACATGACTAGAACAAGCAGCACTCTCACTGTTTTGTATGAACCCCTGCATTGCATTCACTTTTGTATACAGCTTTTCTTTTAAATAAACAAGTAACTGAACCATTTCTTGAATTTCTTTTTTTATTGGATAAGACTGCTTTTCAAAATGTTCACACACAATATAGTTATATAAATTATATAAAAATGCTTTTCAAAATGTTTACACACAATAAGAAAATTAAGTTATATAAAACTATGCACACTAATAAAACTAATTTGTACACACAGAAGGCACGATTTCCTTGCGTAGTCGCAGCCATCTTCTTCTTGTTGTGTGTTTATTCCTGACAGTGCTTCACACCGGGTAGAAGAAGGGGTTTATGCACATGCATCTACTTCTTCTATTGTTCTGGTGTCTCCGATGGGACCATCTTACAGCGCCCCTAGAGGTGTGGCATGTATATTGCATCGTTTTCAGCAAGCGTTGCATTGCCATATGTACCTGATATTTTACTGATCCGTTGCCCATGTGGACGCGATATTTTTTTAAATAAAATCTCGTTGCCATTGTCGTGTGGATGTAGCCTTAAAATGACGAACATCGTGTAGGATGAATTGCGCTAGGCTTATGTTATAGCCGACCTTATAACATTGCTATTTCAGATCCAGAATCATAGAAATATATGTGCTCAACCCAACTACAGTGCGAAATCATTCCGTTATAACTTTCCCCAGTTCGCTTAATGTGTGCGTGAGTTTTTCCCCCTCGTGACAATGCGATGCAGCCCAGCCTCAGTGGACTTCAATGGCATTTGGGAGCTATGTGCTTTTCAATATCAAAATGCAAGACGATTATTGGACAAATACTGTGAAAACGCCCACCCATGGACTCCCAGCCTCACAGTGGGAGGCAATGAGAGGGGCATGGCAAAGCTTTCCGCTAGGAGACTGGTAATTGGTGAAAGCAGCTGGATATTTTCTTTGATTGACAGCTCATTTCAAATATAGACAGGCAGCTGTGAATTTCAGTTCAGTCCCATGCGGATTCGCAAGTGGTGTGGTGTATTGTAAGAGATCAGCTTACATTTCGATTTCATTCATTACATACGGTTTCTACCAGCTTTTTTAGTTTGTATATATTTTCATTGTAAATAAAGTGTAAATATAGTGTTGTCAAGTTTGCTATCTTAGTTCCAGAAATTTCGTTTATTTGAGTGACTGAACTTGAACTTGAGGGGGCTAGTCAGCTAGCAAGAAAGCTGCGCACAGATGCCAAACGTTGTTGATTTAATTTTGGCGAAGCCATTTGTCAGTCTTCCTTTCGAGGAAAAAATTAAAATTAAAGAGCAGGGTAGACCAACGCCTCAAATTGACTTGGTGAAAAAGGTAGGGAATAATACTCGTTCCTTTCAGCTCTCCTGGTACGAGAAAGTGAATTGGCTAACAGCAAGTTCAGTGATGAGGAAAATGTATTGTTGGCCATGCCTCTTGATTAAACCCGGATCCGTGATTTGGTCAAACATGGGCTGGTGACCCACATCAACAACAGTAAATAGGCTACTTTAGTAATATGTCATGAATGGACCAAAAATATAGAATCTATTTAAAATGTTTATGCTGAGTATATTATATTGGAATATATATTTCTCTGGATATGAATTAAACACAGCTACAATTTGGAAAACATTTTTAAACAAAAACACAGCCAAGAACATTTCACACTACAGACCTGGATTAAAAGTGGAGGGTTATCAAAATTGTCAATAAAACATTTTTCAGTCAAAATAAGTAAAATATAGGGAAAGTGTCATTGAATGAAATGTGTGGCACCCAGCTCTATGTTTGGCTCCCCAAGGTCAGTGCTTGTGCCTATTCCAGACAGTCCCGTCGCGAGATCTCAGTCTTAAGGGGGGCTTATGAAATCCACCAGGGGGGCACCACTATTATTAGCTTATTTTTGCACACTATTCGGGCAGCCCTAATCCCACACAGTAATCATCACATTAAACATAACCAACAGCAAACATGACCGGACCAGCAACAGCCTGCAACATCAGTCCCCTCTCTCTCTCACACACACACACGCGCGCGTGCATGCACACAACAAATACACATAATGTATTAGATCACAAGCAGCATCTCAAACTCATCTCATCTCATTATCTGTAGCCGCTTTATCCTGTTCTACAGGGTTGCAGGCGAGCTGGAGCCTATCCCAGCTGACTACGGGAGAAAGGCGGGGTACACCCTGGACAAGTCGCCAGGTCATCACAGGGCTGACACAGACAACCATTCACACCTACGGTCAATTTAGAGTCACCAGTTAACCTAACCTGCATGTCTTTGGACTGTGGGGGAAACCGGAGCACCCGGAGGAAACCCACGCGGACACGGGGAGAACATGCAAACTCCGCACAGAAAGGCCCTCGCTGGCCACGGGGCTCGAACCCAGGACCTTCTTGCTGTGAGGCGACAGTGCTAACCACTACACCACCGTGCCGCTGCATCTCAAACTAAACAAACAAACAAAAAAAACGCCACGGCGGGTGCATTTCAAAGCAACCAAGAGGGGTAGCTACCAATTGCCATTACACACACACACACACACACACACACACACATGCACGCATGCACACACACACCAACAACAACAACTGAGTGTGCACATGACATATTAGATGACAAGCAGCATATCAAACTAAACAAAAAAACACCACGGCGGGTGCATTTCAAAGCAACCAACAGAGGGGTAGCTACCAATTGCCATTACACACACACACACACACACACACACACACACACACACACACACACACACACAATTTGGACCTACTTTGAGTAGAGTGCCAGCGCTGTCCTCTCTTTCATCCACCCTGTGTCAGTACAGTTGCAGGCAGCGTTTCTCCGAGCTGAACCTCCTCATCAACGCATCCTTCCACTCGGACTTGAACTTGTGAGTAAGGTCCTTTTCAAAAACAAGCTGAATCAGCTGGGCCTTGCGTCTATGCAGCATACTGCGCCGATGCTCTGAGAACACGTTTTTGAGTGTGGAAAACGAGTTTTCACACATTGCCGTGGAAGCTCCTAAAGTTAGGGCAAGGGTGTAGGCTGTGACAACAGTCGGCATAGCCTGGAGTGCACCGTTGAATGTGCTAAGGATGTTTGCTATTGTCCATTTTCCATCTTCGGGGGGAACTGGAGTATCCGTCATTTTCTTCACCAGGAACTCACGAGCTACAGTATATTCAGATTCAACCACATCTGTTCCAGCTAATGCCAGTAGAGGGGTTACCTTTGATGGGTCCAAGAAAGTATCGGAAACTAGCTGCTGTCTGCTGGCATAAACTCGTGCTTCATTTTCCACCCAAAAATGCAGGTAACTGATTGTTGCTTGGCAATGCTGACTGATGTAATTACGTAGCCAAACTTTCCAACAAACTCACACGGTTTTAATATGTTTAATGTCTTAGTGATTATGCAACACTGGAAGTTTTAACCCAAAGCGAGTACAATAAAATGAAATTCGGATTTTATTTATCTATTTATTTATTTGAGATCTGTGATTGTGATCTGGCTTGGGTGGGCGGGCCGGATGGGCCCACGCATATTGGTGGGCAGACACTGCCCTCAATGGCCCGCCCACAGTGACGGGTATGATTCCAGAACACTCTGCTGTTACTGCTGAGGTTCCTGACAAAGAGCTGCTTTCAATAATGATCAATTTTTAAACCACATACCACAATTTTAAAATATAAAATGTTAAAATATACCCCCCCAACACTACCATCATGTATATTGGACAGTAGGCTAATGAGCCAAAAGAACCTGTTATTTCACAGTTTGTGACCCTGCCAACAATCAGCCAGATCAGAGGCAAGAGTATGGGCAAAATTGATGTTTTTTCTTTTTTCTTTTAAAATCTGGAAATATCGTAACCGACCAGCCTCCCCTGTTTGAAAGACTAGCAGCCGCCACTGGTTAAGAGCTATTGTTAATGCAACTAACATTTTATATGGATTTTTAAGAAATGGGGTGCTGCATTGGCTCATGTGTTCGATCAATTAATGTACAACCCTGATTCCAAAAAAGTTGGGACAAAGTACAAATTGTAAATAAAAATGGAATGCAATGATGTGGAAGTTTCAAAATTCCATATTTTATTCAGAATAGAACATAGATGACATATCAAATGTTTAAACTTAGAAAATGTATCATTTAAAGAGAAAAATTAGGTGATTTTAAATTTCATGATGACAACACATCTTAAAAAAGTTGGGACAAGGCCATGTTTACCACTGTGAGACATCCCCTTTTCTCTTTACAACAGTCTGTAAACGTCTGGGGACTGAGGAGACAAGTTGCTTAAGTTTAGGGATAGGAATGTTAACCCATTCTTGTCTAATGTAGGATTCTAGTTGCTCTAGTTGTCTAAGGTCTTTTTTGTCGTATCTTCCATTTTATGATGCGCCAGATGTTTTCTATGGGTGAAAGATCTGGACTGCAGGCTGGCCAGTTCAGTACCCGGACCCTTCTTCTACGCAGCCATGATGCTGTAATTGATGCAGTATGTGGTTTGGCATTGTCATATTGGAAAATGCAAGGTCTTCCCTGAAAGAGATGTCGTCTGGATGGGAGCATATGTTGCTCTAGAACCTGGATATACCTTTCAGCATTGATGGTGTCTTTCCAGATGTGTAAGCTGCCCATGCCACACGCACTAATGCAACCCCATACCATCAGAGATGCAGGCTTCTTAACTGAGCACTAACAACAACTTGGGTCGTCCTTCTCCTCTTTAGTCCGAATGATACGCCGTCCCTGATTTCCATAAAGAATTTCAAATTTTGATTTGTCTGACCACAGAACAGTTTTCCACTTTGCCACAGTCCGTTTTAAATGAGCCTTGGCCCAGAGAAGACGTCTGTGCTTCTGGATCATGTTTAGATACGGCTTCTTCTTTGAACTATAGCGTTTTAGCTGGCAACGGCGGATGGCACAGTGAATTGTGTTCACAGATAATGTTCACTAGAAATATTCCTGAGCCCATTTTGTGATTTCCAATACAGAAGCATGCCTGTATGTGATGCAGTGTCGTCTAAGGGCCCGAAGATCATGGGCACCCGGTATGGTTTTCCAGCCTTGACCCTTACGCACAGAGATTCTTCCAGATTCTCTGAATCTTTTGATGATATTATGCACTGTAGATGATGATCTGTTCAAACTCCTTGCAATTTTACACTGTCAAACTCCTTTCTGATATTGCTCCACTATTTGTTGGTGCAGAATTAGGGGGATTGGTGATCCTCTTCCCATCTTTACTTCTGAGAGCTGCTGCCACTCCAAGATGCTCTTTTTATACCCAGTCATGTTAATGACTTGTTGCCAATTGACCTAATGAGTTGCAATTTGGTCCTCCAGCTGTTCCTTTTTTGTACCTTTAACTTTTCCAGCCTCTTATTGCCCCTGTCCCAACTTTTTTGAGATGTGTTGCTGTCATGAAATTTCAAATGAGCCAATATTTGGCATGAAATTTCAAAATGTCTCACTTTCGACATTTGATATGTTGTCTATGTTCTATTGTGAATACAATATCAGTTTTTGAGATTTGTAAATTATTGCATTCTGTTTTTATTTACAATTTGTTCTTTGGCCCAACTTTTTTGGAATCAGGGTTGTACACTTATGTCTGGACCAATCACCACACACTTATGTCACTCATGGTTCCTTTTGGGAGAGTACCTACCCTGAAATAGGAGCTCAAAAAGTCCCTTAAAATGGCATTCTAAGAGCTATGATAGTCCTCGGTTTTTGCAGTGTGGCAACACAAAAAAGGGGGTACTTCCTCCAACAGTTTGAAGAACTATGAAACAGTTCCTCCACACTGAAGGCACCTACTGAATGGGGCATGCAGCAGATCCTGGACCTGCTTTCTCAAAGTCATCATGCCCTACAGAAAAGTATGGACCTGACCACATCCATGAGCAGGGCCTGCTGTCCCCCACACAAAAGCAATGACTCACTTCCCCAGCTATAATTACTTAGCCATTAAAATAACTTCTGTAGGGCATGTTTAACCAGGAATTGAGGAATTGAGATGAAAAACAGAGAGAGAGAGAGAGAGAGCAATGCTAAAAATATTAGGCTTACATTATTTGAATCAGTAAATGACTCATTTGGTTTCAATAGCAGTGGGGTGGGGTCCATGTGTCAGTCAAGATTTTGAAAAAATGTGACGAATGTCCAATAAGGCACATAGGAACATCACAATCTATGCATTCAGGCCACAATTAAGCTGATAATCAATAATCATACAGATCCAATGATCAATATATGAATTTCTGAAATCAATATAAAATCAAGCAATGCGAAGAGCAGAGCAAAAAGAGCCTCAATAAAGGCTGGTTTATGCTTTGTCTATAGTAAGAAGTCTTCAGAGAACTGCTGGGAACAAATTTCTGAGAACCTTTTATTGATGTCTTCTCAGAACTGCGGGGCTAAAAAAAATATCAAGCTGTCAGAAAACAGTAGGTGAATCTATATGTATTTTTTTATGTGCTCAAATGCAATAATGTTATGCTTCAATGGAGGTGGAGGATGTTGCAGTTTTTGGTGGTTCTTTACCTATAGAAGGCAAAATAGAACTATCAGGGGAGTACTTTATAAAATGTAACTATATAAATTACAAAGTTGCTGTTTATTCAGTTCCAATCTCTTAACTGACTCCATAAAAAGGGGCGTTGTTAAGCTGATTTTAAAAAGAGACTTTAAGTTCCTACAACCAACAATAAATACACAATCTGATATTATTACAGAGAAAAAAAGTACTATACTGGTGGAACAACAGTGTTCTTTAAAATCCAATTGTATATATTTTATTGCCATTTTGAGAGTACTTTTACTGTCATGCCAGCCTTCAAATGTTCCTCGTTTTTTATTCATTGTTGTCAGGGTGCAGGCACTTACAGATGTATGTGCAAGGGAGAGCAAGGAAGCAAACTGTAATCCAAGCCAAATTTTGAGACAAGAGACGTAGTCAAAAATACAGGTAGGGGTCGATCGATCAGCAAACAGAGCAATATAGACAGGACTAGAAAGCGAGGTAAGTAAACAAGAAACAGGGTTGAGAAAACTAGACCGCAATCAGAGATGGTAACCAGCTTCGTATGCAGGAGTAAACACTGAACAATACTTCGCGTCTGAGAGGTGTGTGAGAGGGGCTTAAGTAGCTGTGCAGCTGATTGGTGGAATGAGATACGGGTGTAATTAATAGATGGGTGACAGAGGGCGCTGTGGATCTTGGGAGTTGTAGTTGTGAGAGTTCATGTTTGAAGTCTGTTTCAAGCTGCCACTCTCAGCATTGTTACTGACAGAACCCCCCAAGGAGCTCCCTCCGGGAGCTAAACCCTTACTGGGATGCCCTCTCCCTCTTGGTGCAGGCTTGTTGGGGTGTTGGGAATGAAACTCCTGGGTTAGCAGAGGGTCTAAGATGTCCTTGGCCCCCACCCAGCTTCACTCCTTGGGTTCATAGCCCTACCAATCTACCAGGTACTCTAGCTGACCCCTTCTGTGTCTGGAGTCTAGGACCTTGTTTACCTGGTAGATGGGTTCTCCTTCAAGGCTTGGGGGGGTTATCCTGGGCGGGATCATTTTCCAACAGGGGACCCTGTATTGCAGGCGTCAGGCAGGAACCATGAAATGTGGGAGAAATGCGGCTGTGAGGTGGGAGTTCTAGTCTGTAAGAGACCTCACTGATGTGTTGAAGTATCTTGTATGGCCCGCTGTAGCATGCTTGTAACTTCTTGCACGAGCCGGGGTCCTTGAGATCTCTTGTGGAGACCCATACCCTGTCTCCTGGGGAATATTCAGGATTTTTGCTTCTATGCTTGTCTGCATACTCCTTATACTTGGCATTGACCGACTAGATATACTGGAGAACCTCCTCCCATACTTCTTGACTTCATGAAAACCATTCATCTATGGCTTGTACTTGTGAGGGTGTATCATCCCATGGGAACAGGGGAGGCTGGTAACCAAGTATGCACTAAAAGGGTGTTAGTTGTGTTGCTGAGTGTTTGAGAGAGTTCTGTGCATACTTGGCCCATGGGATGAATCATACCCAGTCCCTCTGGGTCCACACACAGAAAATTCTAAGGAAGCACCCTACTTCCTGGTTAGCTCACTCGACCTGGCCATTTGGACTGAGGGTGATAACCTGATGTAAGGCTCACTGAGACTCCTAGCCATTCCATGAAACAGGACCATATACGAGAGATGAACTGAGGACCCCGGTCACTGACAATGTCTTCTGGGATTCCAAAATATCTGAATATGTGTTGAAAAATCAACTCTGCTGTTTGGAAGGCTGTGGGGATACCTGGTAATGGGATTAGTCTGAGTGCTTTGGAAAACCTGATTGTTGTGTTACCTTGTGACTGGGGTAGGTCGGTGATGAAATCAACGGCCAGGTGGGACCAGGGTCTCTGTGGTACTGGGAGAGGATTCAGCTTTCCTGTGGGTGGAACTCTTGGTACCTTGGCATGGGCACATTCTGTACAAGATGAAATGAAATGATTGATATCTGTTTGCATGTTCTCTCACCAGTACTTGTTTCATAGCAGTTGGTGTGTGCGCTGACTGCGAGGATGACCGGTGGCTGGAGAGCCATGTGCCCAAGTGATTAGTCTCCCTCTACTTACTAGGGATGTAAAGAAAAAAAGGGTTACTAGGGATGTAAAGAAATCCTGGAGGACAATTCTCAGGAGGGGATGAAGGTTGAGAGTCCTTTATCTCTTTGTATAAATTCCAAGTAATGGCCTGGATGAAGCATTTGGGTGCTAGGATGTGATGGGGTTCTGGATTGTGTGGAGAGGAGCTGTGGATCCTAGATAGGGTGCCTGCCTTGGTATTCTTGGTACCCGGATGGTAGGAAATCATGAAATGAAACCGTGTGAAGAACAATGCCCATCTGGCTTGATATGGGTTGAGTCTCTTGGCTGCCTTGAGATATTCGTGAGTCTTATGATCTGTCAAAATGACAAAAGGACATGTCACTCCCTCTAACCAGTGCCTCCACTCTTCCAGGGCTAGTTTGATGGCTAGCAGCTCCTGATTCCTGATGTCATAATTTCTCTCCACTGGAGTGAGCTTCTTCAAGAAGAATGATACTGGGTGGAGCTTGATCTTCTCACCAAAACACTGTGAGAGGTTTCAGTGGCATCTACCTCCACAATGAATGGTCTGGTCAGATCAGGATGTTGAAGAATTGGGGCTGTGGTGAAGGCTATCTTGAGCTTTTTGAAGGCCTGCTCAGCTGCTGGCATCCAGTGGAGGTGCTTGGTTCCCTTTTTCAAGACGGAGGTTAATGGGGCAGCAATAGTGCTGAAGTTTCAAATGAAGTGAAGATAAAAATTGGCAAAGCCAAGGAAATGTTGAAGTTCTTTGACTGAGGTAGGTAATGGCCAGGATGTTACCGCAGATTCTTTAGCATGGTCCATACTGACTCCCTCAGCACTGATAATGTACCCCAAAAAGGAGTTTGATGCAGGTGAAACTCACATTTCTCTGCTTTGACATAGAGATGGTTCTCAAGAAGGTGCTGGAGTACCGATTTGACATGCTTCAGGTGGCTCTCTTCATCAGGGTAGTATATCAGGATGTAGTCTATGTAAGCAACTATGTATCTCCCCAACATATCACGAAGCACATCATTAATTAGGCACTGGAAAACATGGCACTGAAGAGAGGCTGTAATGTCTTCTTATAAGGCACTAGATGCCAGTCAGATGTTTCAATAGTTGCTGTTGTTGTTGTTTTATTCCAAACATAAATTAAGTAGTAAACAAAATGGTTCTGAAAGTCCATGAGACTAAATTTCATGCAAAAGAAAATGATAAGCAAACAAGCACAAACAAGCGATTGAAAAACCGTGTGCCTGCTGGCGTCTCCCAGCTTCCAAACTTTCCATACACCTTTGAGCACTCACGCGCGCTCTGCTAATTAGCGCAGGTGAACCAATTAACCCTTTCATGTACCAGGCTCCACTTAAGGCCAAGGCCAAGATTCCAACATTTAAACATACATTCGGCCAGCAGGGGTCTTAAAATGTAAATTGGATAAAAACCTTTGTAATTGGTCTTTCTATTACATTTGTCTTTGTTTTCAGAGTTAAACTACATACCATTCCTTTTGAATCTTTCTTAGGCTACGTTCACACTGCAGGCTGAAGTGACTCAAATCCGATCTTTTCGCCCATATGTGACCTGTATCCGATCTTTTATTGACAATATGAATGACACAGATCTGATTTTTTCAAATCCGACCCAGGCCGTTTGGATATGTGGTCCTAATTCCGATCCCTATCTGCTCTTTTCATATGCGACTTCAGTCTGAACCGCCAGGTCGCATTCATCCGACTTACACGTCATCAACAAGCCACAAACGTCACTATTCTGCGCTGAAGTAGGCGGCGGGTCTCTCAAAAAAAGTTACAACAACATGGCGCATAATCACGGGCGCAGATAGAGGGGGGGACTCGTCCCACCCAGATTTAAATTCACCTCGTTCGGTCCCCCCCACTTATAGGGAGGAAAAAACGTCTATGCTGTCTTTCTTTGTATAAGGCAAACCTCACGGAAAAATCAAAAGACTAATTACCATCCGGTTTATTGAGGTGCACAGCAGTGTATACATAGTTGCAACAACTCACATA
Organism: Neoarius graeffei; assembly: GCF_027579695.1. Taxonomy (NCBI): domain Eukaryota; kingdom Metazoa; phylum Chordata; class Actinopteri; order Siluriformes; family Ariidae; genus Neoarius; species Neoarius graeffei. Next base: position 35,225,134 of record NC_083570.1, on the reverse strand, counting down.
AAACAAAGACTGATATTCGGTTGGTTGAGCTGCGCAGACTGCACAGGTTGCGAGCTCGAGCTTGGTTGCTATGGTTACTAACAACAAGTTTGACAGGCATATCGGGGTTGGGGTTGGTTTGCTGGCAGCTTTGTCCCCCCCCCCCCCAGTTTTTTGTCCCTCCCAGTTCAAAAAACATATCTGCGCCCCTGCGCATGACATCAATGCGAGGGACGCTTCGGGCTGTGAAGGTTCTGAATCTTCTCAGTGGAAGGACGCAGAGGTTAGGGAGCTGATTTCCATTTGGGGGGATGCAGCTATTCAAGCTAGATTGGATGGGTCATACCGCAACCGGGCGGTTTTACTTCCGTAAACACTGGCCATGCTCACTGCGTGTGACGTCGTCGTATCCTGCAATGCGCATGCGGAACACTTTTAGGTCACTTTTCGTTCATACTGAGGATCACATACAAGTCGCATATATTTGTTAATGTGAACGACCTCACAAAAAAATCGGATTTCACAAAAAAATCGGAATTGAGCATTAAGCCTTGCAGTGTGAACGTAGCGTTTGTGTCAACAACCCTTCCCAATGTCCAAGATGCCCTAGGGGCAAGAGGGTCTGCAATTAACACAATATCACCACACATATAGTTTTGTTTCTGTTTAAACCATTTCTGCCTTTCTTGTGAAGTGAAGTGTATGATTGCATATTCCAAACCCATCTTTTCCAGAATATATCAGCCAAGTATTGTATTTGTTTCCATCTACATCTACTGCATGTGTCTGATTTCTTAAATAAACCAGGAGGTAGTGTGGGTTGACCTTTGAGAAGTAAAAGGTGGCTGGATGTTAAGGGTTTGAGGTCATTAGGACTGTCTGAAATGGTGGTAAGTGGGTGACTATTAATGATGGCTTCTATTTCACAGAAGAAAGTGTGAAGGGATTCGTTGTCTAATGTTTGGTCTTTAGTTAAAGCTAGAAGAATTTGCTTGACCTGCTTTATTAACCTTTCCCAAATTCCTCCATAGTGTGAGGCAGCAAGTGGGTTGTAAATCCATTCTATGCCTTTTTGTTGTAGAGCAACTTGTAGTTTGTAACTTTGGTTCCATTCTTTAACAGCATTTTTAAGTTCACGATCAGCTGAAGTCAGGTTCCATTGTCTGATCTTATTTGCTGTACCTGACCTCTTCTGCTTATGAACCTACGGATTGCATTAATGCATGAATCAGTGTCAAGTGAATTGGCTACTTCCAAGTGAAATGCTCTAGTTGTCATGGTCCTACCTGTGGGCTTCTCTCTTCAGGTAACATCTCCACTCAGCATTACCGGCCACGCCCACTCTCACTTCCTCTTATTAACTTTCAGTGACTGTCATTGGCTGTTGCCGATCACCTGCTTCCCCCCTGTGTGTATTTAAGCTGCAGTTCTCCCAAGCCTCAGTGTCAGATCGTCTGCAACTTCCAGCATGATAACCTGCTCTGTGTTCCTACTACTCTGACTCCTGACGATATTCTGTTCCGTCTGACTCTGTCTGCTCTCCAGCCCCGGTAACCTGACCTGCCTTCTGTCCTGTCGACTCTGCCTCTTGCCTGCCTCCCCTGTACCTTCAACTGATCTCCAGCTTGCCCAGCCCTGCTGCTCGCCTGCCTCTCCATCAGCCCGGTTCTGCTCACTAACTCCAGCCTGCTGAGGGACTACTGCTGGGAGACTGCCTGAAACCCAAGTGCTGTTAGCCTACAGCCACACCTCTCTGACAACACCTGATACCATCTGATCTGAGAAGCTAAGTAGGGTTGGGCCTGGTCAGTACTTGGATGGGAGACCTCAGATGTCACCAGCCATCCCTGCCTCTCAGTCCTCCTGCCACTGAACTTCACACACATTCTCCCAACTCCCTTTTCACCTGTTATAATTAAACTGTGGTTTGAGTGCATTTGATCTCCTCTCCTGTCTGGTCCTTGACAGAACGATTTGACCAAGACATGGGCCAGGGGCGTGTTTAGCCTATTTTTGGGGGTGCTCAAGCACCCCCAAAAATGAGCTCAGCACCCCCTAGCTCAGCACCCTCAAAAACACTGCTTTTGGACGTAATTTTCAGAAATAAGTGCCCTTGCGCACTGCGTAATGAATGTGTGCGCGGGCGTGTGTGTGTTCTTGAATTCACCTGTTACGTGATAGCTCTATGACCAGTAAAATACCTCTCCTCCTTGCGTCCCCTCTGATTAGGTTACCTGTCCGCGCGAGTGCTTGCTACAACATGGTGTTTTTTTAAACTGGATTCCACGCCGATGAGGAACTCGAAGTAGCACCTGAGTATTACTGGCATAGCGAGATGTGAAAGTACGGACTGGAGTTACAATTGTTAAACACAACACAATAATATGCATAATGCAATATTGATGTTCCCTGGTCTATGAACAGAATGATAAAAACGACATTTATCATCCATATCGAGATACATACATGTCAACCTATACGGAATGTCCGTATTTTATACGGATTTGAGCCAATAAACATAGTATATGGGCGTACAAATAAAGTTATACGGATTCTTAAAAAAAAACTTCAATATTTATTTAGAGCTATAATCAATTCCCACGATGATAAAAGAGTGCATAACATTTACAAACGTACTGTACACCACACAAAGCACAGACAGCCAGTAAAGTCTTATGAAATCGCGCGTTATCTTGTGGTAGCGAGACTTCATTCCACTTCTGATCATGCGCACACCGCATTGCGAGAATCCCGCTAACCGTGAATTAACATTTTGTTTGAAAAGCGTATTTCCACCTGAGTGACTTTCACTAGCGACTGAAAAGATTCTGAATGGGCACTCCGGCAAGATCAACACAGACACTTGCTGTGACATGCAGCCTCGTGAGGTATTGGTGCAGACTGCTAAAAAAGCTGTCATGGAGTACAATTCAGAACATTAGAGTGACACTTTGTGTTTTTGTCAAACATTGGAGCTTTGTATTCATTCTGAAGGTTTATTGTTATTAATATTGAATAAAAAGTAACTTGGATATATCATTGTTAATTATCATTCAAATTTTAGGTAAATTATTTTAATTTGCATCTTATACGGATTTTATAAGGGAAATATGGATTTTGGAGGTTGGTTATACAGGTTTGATTGACCAAAGGTTGACATATATGGAGATACTTAATTAGCAAATTAATCAAAACAGACACTGAAACGTACATGCATGAAGCAAACAATTAAACAAATGACTATCAAAAGAACACTACCAAAATATAACAAATATAACAAAAAATATAAACTAATGTAAACTAATGTAAAATCATAATACACACTATTATTACACAATACACAATAACACATTAACAATTACCACTGTTCAAAATGAATAGCTCCAACATTACAAATGCAGTAGTAGGTCTTGTTTAGTTAAAAATATAACGTAAATATTTGTGTCAGTGGTTGTAAATGTGTAGATATCATAGTTTATTGGGTCAGCTTCTGTTAAAACATTGCATAAGTCTAGTCTTGTCTAGTTAAGTCTAGTCTAAATGCGGAATAAACGTGGAAACACTGTCATTCAAGCCAGGTGCCTCTGTTAGCTCTGGGGGCTAAGCACCCCCAAATATCAGATGCTAGAATCGCCCCTGACATGGGCCCTGTACTACGAAGCGGGTTTTCTGGCTTACCAGGGTAACTTCGAGAGTAACTTGATCACGTGCAGCGTAACTTCCTGATTAACCCATACTACGAAAGTTGGCTATGTTCAAACCGAGGTATGCTGCCATGGCAACTTACGCTGCATCTCAAACCTGCTCGTCTCAGGTTATGTTCTTGGTTAACCCGAGGTTTCCGATTAACCACACCCTTTTTAAACACCACCTCTCCACCGACATTTCCTCTAGAGACAATGCCAGCGTACCTGGATGACCCGTGCGATATCGGAGCGCAGATTAGAGATGGGATTTATGGGTCTTTGATGGGATCCGCATCTTTGTGATCCGTTCTTTGAAAAGAGCCATTCAAAAGACGGGCTCATTTGGCTCTTTTTAAATATTTATTCAGTTTTAAGAAGACAGCATCTAAAGAAGCCAGATCCCTCTGCTTAGACAGTGACATCAATATTTCTGGATATACCTTTTAAATAAAGCAACCTAGACTTACATTATTGTAACCGCTAAATGCTAATAAATAACCATTAAAAAACAATGAGGGCTTCAATGAATGTCCATGCAGAACGGCTTTTCTGTATAAAAAAAAAAGAACCCACTCAAAAACATAGTTATCAAGAACGCAAGAATATTTTATAGAAAAACACTTGTTTTACAAAAATATTTAAGTCTGAGATACAAAATAGATACAACTACAATAAATATAACAAGAACTAGTTATCACACAAGAACATTTTAATAGAAAAAAACCAAACTTTCTATATTAAAAATATTGAAATTGTAACAAAAATAGATACAACTAAACAGTCAGATAAATAGATAAAGTTATAACAAGAACACAAGATTATTTTAATAGGAAAAAAACAAACTATTAATGCAAAAAATATATTAGAAAAATAGATACAACGAGACAAACAGATAAATAAATAAAATACACAAAAATAGAACAAACAAAATGACGATAGAATAAATTAAATGAAGTCCGTGCAAAGTAGTTTTCCCACAATATTATCATTAATATCACAACATTATAAACTATAAACAAAACAATTTGAACTATTAGGCAAACAGATAAAACTTGAATAAATAAAAGGCAAATGAATGCTTGCTTGCACACACACACACACACACACACACACACACACACACACACACACACACACACCATTATGAATGATGTTTTTATTTCATTTTCACCTGTTGCCAGGTGCGTTTGGCACTGCTGTTGCCTCTGAAATGTTCACAGGACATACACCAACTTAGTCAAAGGGACTGAACAGTCAGTCATACTAATTCATGTGACTCGTGCACATACCAGCTTAAGTAGGCTACTCCATGAATTTACCATACCAAATTTTATTCAGGATTTTTCGGACATTAAACAAGCTATATATGACTGGGGCCACGTCGAAGGACCATTTTCTGTGACTTGTGATTGATCATGAAGCTTTCTCTCATCCTATACTTCTGTTCTGGAACATGTAGAAGGGAGAATGTACTTACGCATTTACCCGATTGGCAATTTGTTGCCAACATGCTTGCCACTCCTTATTGGCAGCTGCTGTGTTAGATTTTGCTCTTAATGTTGTTTTGAACTCCTCATAGCTTTGCATTATGACAGCGCATTCTTCCTCCGTGAAGTACGGCGACCGTGCCATTGTGAACAGTGGTGGTTTGCGCTGATAACCTCCCCTTTAACTTGAACGCGCATTAACCCTGATTAGGTTAACACAGGTTCAACAAATCAACTTCATAACTGGGGTCATAGTACCGTTTAACCCCAAACAAGATAACCAGGTTTTGTCAACCCCAGTTTAGCGGGGGAACCCTGGGTTACTTCTGGGTAGGTTAACCTCCGTTCGTAGTACAGGGCCATGGAGTCAGCGCCCGAACCCTCTGCCCTAGACCAGCTGCAGCGCACCGAAGGAGATGTCAGTCAGAAGTCTGCCGACGTTGCAGCCCTGATCCAGCTTGGTCAACAGCAACAACGACTGGACCAAGCACTCCAGCTGCTCACCGCCCTAGCACCCCCTGCTCCCCCAAGTCAACCATCACCGCCCCTCGTTGCATCAGCCCATCATACCCGCTGCTGACTGGCCAGCTCCGGGAGGTGCTCCTGCTGCACTCGATGCCCTGGAACCCAAGGTTGGCAGTCCAGAGCGTTTTGACAGTGACCCCTCCCAAGTCCGTGCTTTCCTGATCAGCTGCCGGTTGCTGTTCGACCTGCAGCCCAGAACCTTCGCATTGGAGGCAGCGAAGGTGGCCTTCGTCATCACTCATCTGACTGGCCATGCCCGCCTGTGGGGGACTGCTGAGTATGAACACCGGACACCAGCGTGTGCCTCCTTCTCCCTGTTTGCAGCGGAGATGATTAAGGTCTTCGACCTGGGCTTGTCGGCGGTAGAGGCATCCGGAGGACTGATGAATATTCGCCAAGGCAGACGAACAGTGGCTGACTACTCGATTGATTTCCGGACCTTGGCCCAGCACAGCAAGTGGAACATGCAGGCGCTGGTGGATGCCTTTCTGCACAGCCTGGCCGACTACATGAAGGACGAATTGGTCTCGTATGAACAACCGTCGACACTCGATGAGGCCATCGCTCTGGCTGTCCGCATTGACTGCCGGGTCCAGACCCGTCGACGAGAGAGGGCCGCCAGACTCAGTCAGTCATCAGCGCATGGAGAAGCCCAAGCTCACCGGACATAGGAGGGGCCCGGCTGAGCTCAATGATCATCCAATCCTCCACCAGCCAGAAACCTATGCTCCAAGTTTGCCTTCATCTGTCGGATTCCACCCACACCCTGGCAGCCCTGGTTGACTCTGGCGCCAAGGCTAACATCATGGACACCGAGCTTGCGTGCCAGTTGGGTCTGCAAAGCCATCGCTTATCCTCTCCCATTCCAGCCAGGGCGCTGGATGGCCATCTCCTTGGCACCGTCACCCGCCTCACTGCCCCTGTCCCGATGACTCTGTCAGGCAACCACCACGAAACCATCCAGTTTCACCTGCTCCGTTCCCCTGGCCAACCTCTCATCCTGGGCTATCCATGGCTCTGCCAGCACAGTCCTCACCTCGACTGGGCCACTGGAGCGATAAGAGAATGGGGCAAGGACTGCCACCGGACCTGCTTACGAGCCTCCACTCTAACCCCTCGTACTCCACCTGCCAGCTCTGCCCCCGACCTCACTAATGTCCCAGTGTGTTATCACAGCCTTCGGGAGGTATTCAGCAAAGCCAAGGCCACTTCCTTGCCTCCTCACCGGCCCTATGACTGCGCCATTGATCTCCTCCCAGGCACTGCACCACCCAAGGGCCGTCTCTACTCTCTGTCCGCCCCGGAAAGGAAGGTGATGGAGGCCTACATCAGTGACTCTCTGGCTGCCGGACTCATCCGTCCATCCTCTTCTCCCGCCGGCGCTGGGTTCTTCTTCATGGGAAAGAAGGATGGATCCCTGCACCCCTGCATTGATTACAGGGGTCTCAACGACATCACCGTCAAGAACCGATACCCTCTCCCACTTCTTACCTCTGCCTTCGAGCTTACCTCTGCCTAAATCCTCCAGCCGGCCTCCTGCTGGTTTGCTCCAGCCTCTGCCCGTGCCTATGCAACCCTGGTCCCACATTTCCCTGGATTTTGTTACGGGTCTGCCCCCTTCTAACGGGATGACTGTCATACTCACCATTGTTGACCGTTTAAGCAAGATGGCACACTTTGTTCCCCTCCCAAAACTACCGTCGGCCAAAGAGACCACCCAGATCATCCTGCAGCAGGTCTTCCGCATCCATGGGCTGCCCAGGGACATCGTTTCAGACCGGGGGCTGCAATTCACCTCCTCTTTCTGGAAGGAATTCTGTCACCTGCTCGGGGCCACCGCCAGCCTCACCTCCGGATTCCGACCCCAGTCCAACGGCCAGTCTGAGCGGACTAACCAGGAGTTGGAGAAGGCACTTTGGTGCATGGCATCACGCAACCCTCGGGCCTGGTGTGAGCACTTGCTGTGGGTGGAATACTCCCACAACTCCCTCACCAGCTCAGCCACTGGACTGTCCCCATTCCACTGCGTGTATGGCTACCAACCACCCCTGTTCCCCAGCCAGGAGGGAGAGGTCACCTGCCCGTCTGCCCTCACCTATGCACGCCAATGCCGCCGCACCTGGTCTCAAGCCGGCGCTGCACTCCTCAAGTCAGTCACCAGCTACTCCATTGGAGCCAACCGGCAGAGGACGCCTGCGCCCACCTACCGGGTGGGCCAGAAGGTGTGGTTGTCAGCCAAGGACCTGCCCCTCCAGGTGGAGTCTTGTAAGCTGGCACCTCGGTTTGTTGGACCATTTCCGATCCAGAGGATAATCAGCCAGTCTGCTGTCCGGCTCCGACTGCCCAAGTCTATGAGAGTGCACCCCACCTTCCACGTCTCAAAGATTAAGCCAGTGCACAAGAGCCCGCTGGTCCCAGCTGCACCTTCTCCTCCTCTGCCTCGTCTCATCGATGGTGGCCCAGTCTACTCCGTCCGGCGACTGCTGAAGTCATGGCGCAGGGGCAGGGGCCTCCAATACCTGGTGGATTGGGAGGGCTATGGTCCTGAGGAGAGGATGTGGGTTCCTGCTGGGAGAATTTTAGACTGTACCCTCATCAGCACCTTTCATCGCCTGCATCCGGACCAGCCAGCCAACCCGAGGGGTCGACCAAGGGGTCCTTGTCGGAATGACGATGCGCCAACCGCTACTGTCCCTGAGTCCGATTCTGAACCAGATCCTGAGGCCTTGGACACTGACCGGTCAGAGGAGTTCTGACCCTCCACCGGTATTCCCCCCCCTCCCGCCCGTCTTGGTGGATCTGTGGCTCGGGACTTCTGGAGCCGCCCCTTGAGGGGGGGGTTCTGTCATGGTCCTACCTGTGAGCTTCTCTCTTCAGGTAACATCTCCACTCAGCATTACCGGCCACGCCCACTCTCACTTCCTCTTATTAACTTTCAGTGACTGTCATTGGCTGTTGCCGATCACCTGCTTCCCCCCGTGTGTATTTAAGCTGCAGTTCTCCCAAGCCTCAGTGTCAGATCGTCTGCAACTTCCAGCGTGATAACCTGCTCTGTGTTCCTACTACTCTGACTCCTGACGATATTCTGTTCCGTCTGACTCTGTCTGCTCTCCAGCCCCGGTAACCTGACCTGCCTTCTGTCCTGTCGACTCTGCCTCTTGCCTGCCTCTCCTGTACCTTCGCCTGATCTCCAGCTTGCCCAGCCCTGCTGCTCACCTGCCTCTCCATCAGCCCGGTTCTGCTCACTAACTCCAGCCTGCTGAGGGACTACTGCTGGGAGACTGCCTGAAACCCAAGTGCTGTCAGCTTACAGCCACACCTCTCTGACAATGCCTGATCCTGTCTGATCTCAAAAGCTAAGCAGGGCTGGGCCTGGTCAGTACTTGGATGGGAGACCTCAGATGTCCCTGCCTCTCAGTCTTCCTGCTATTGATCTTCTCACACACATATTCCCTTTTCCCCTGTTATTATTAAACTGTGGTTTGAGTGCATTTGATCTCCTCTCCTGTCTGGTCCTTGACACTAGTTGTGAGGCATGTGAAAATTACACCATATCTCTTCACTTCACTGCGTCCTCTTTTCACTCTTATTGGGCCGAAGTAATCTGCTCCAACAAAGGTAAATGGTGGTGAATCTGGAGTAATTCTCTCTTTTGGCAAGTCTGCCATCTTTTGTTCTCCTAAGTGTGAATGTAGGTGTCTGCAGAACACAAACTCAGATCTGATCTTTTGGGCCAGAGAGTTTGCTGCTGGTATCCAGTATTGCTGTCGTATTTTGGCTAACATGTGGTTCCTTCCACAGTGGCCTAGTTGTTCATGAATGTGTTTCAACAACAATTTGGACACATGGTGGTTCTTTGGGATAATGACAGGGTGTTTTTGATACTCTGGCATGGCCATTCTGCTTAATCTTCCTCCTGTATGAAGAAGTCCATCTTGCAGAATTGGATCAAGCTTACGAATGTGGCTCTGACGACTTACATGAGCATTTTCTTTTTGCAGAGTCTCCATTTCATCAGGAAACACCTCCATTTGAGTGAAGTGCATGATTGCATTTTCTGCTCTTTTGATGTCATTCAATGTTATGGGTTTCATGCATTTTTTCACCATTTTCATCTTTCTTTCCAACAGGTCTTCTTTCTCTGATGCAGAGCTCTTCATGGTAAGGTTGGTAAGTATTTCTTTTCTTTTTTGACTTTGGTTCAAGAGTAAGTCTTTCAGGTTAAGTAGCCATGCCACCACTCTGGTGAGTTTTTTCCACTTTGAGTGATGGTGAATGAATGTACGAGTAGGATTGTGTTGTTCTTTCACTACTATATTCATGATAAAGATGTTCTTTTTCACTTCCACATCATCATCATCTTCTTGTGTCTGTAAAGTAAGGTTAGACTTGGGCCATTCGGATTCCTGACCTTTGAGGAATTCTGGACCATTCAGCCAAGTACTTGAATTCAGAAGTGTGCTTGCCTTAAGACCACGAGACACACAATCTGCTGTATTCTGTTTGGTGTTAATGTATCTCCACTGTTTGACCTTTGTCATTTCTCTGATTATGTTCACTCGATTGGCTACGAATGTTTTGAACCTTTTGTTCTCATTCTGGATGTACTTCAAGGTTGATGTACTATCAGTCCAAAATATGGATCTTTCCAGTTCAAGCTGCAACTCTGCTTTGAGCAATCCATCCATGCGTACTGCAAGCACTGCTGCCGTAAGCTCCATTCTTGGCATTGTGGTTTGTTTCAGTGGTGCAACTCGTGATTTTCCCATTATGAATGAGGTGTGAACTTCACGTCTTGCATTAGTGAGACGGAGGTATGTGACACAGCCATAGCCACTTTCTGAAGGGTCACTAAAATGATGAAGTTGGGCAGATGTTATCGCACCAAAGTTCATTGGCTTGAGGCACCTATTGACACTGAGCTCTCCAATAGAGGTTAATCCTGCCATCCATTCTTGCCACAACTGGACGTAGTGATCTGGCAACTCTTTGTCCCAGGCATGATTATGCTTGCAAAGATCCTGCAGAATGTTTTTAGCAGTGAGAACGAACTGACAGATGAATCCAAGAGGGTCGTATACTGAAGATATAATGGACTGTATTCCCCTTTGAGTGAATAGCTGATTTTTCAGGCTTACTGAGAAGGTAAGTTTATCTCTTTGAATTTGCCATTTTATGCCAAGAGTTCTTTCTGTTGGAAGATCACTGGAGTCCAAGTCAAGATCTTTGACTTCCTTTGCTCTGTCTGCTTGTGGAATGGACATCAGGACCGTTTTGCTGTTACTGATCCATTTATGCAATCGAAAGCCTCCCATTGAGCAAGCTGTTTCAAGCTCTTTGCATAATATCACGGCATCAGCTTCTGTAGCAACAGATTTCAAGCAATCATCTACGTACATAGAAGTTTGACTTAATTGTGTCCCAGTGGCATAAGAAGCTCGCCGCGGGCCCCGGTGCGACATGTGGAATACAGGCCCCCTAGTGGGCATAGTGACACTTAAGGGAGGATTTAAAATAATGGGTGCCTACAATCCTCAAGGACCAGAAGTACAGAAGTAGTTTATATTATTGTAAATAAAACACACTCCACAATACTGAGTCAATGATATGGGAAAACTTTCCAAATCATTTTATTAATATAGTATAGGGCAATCAAATAGGCTAATACTGCATTGACATTAGCGCATGGAAGTAGGCCTAACATTCAAAGCGCTGAAACCTCGCCTTCTGCTGAAACCGCAAGCTAGATAGGCTACAGTATGCTTGCTTAAACACGAACTTCGCAGAAACTATACACATGTGCAGAAACAAAGAAAACAAATATTCATATACCCTCAGTGTGCATGAATCACTAGAAGGCCATCTTACGAGCCTTACATTGTGCAAAATCATCAACGATGTCCCCAATATTTAATTCTCTAGCTCTTGTGTTTTCAATAGACAGTATAGCTAATCCACTGAGCCTCTCCTGTCCCATGCTGCTCCTTAGGTAGGTCTTAATAAGTTTGAGTTTGGAAAAAGATCACTCAGCTGTTGCCACAGTCACAGGTAATGTCAGAAACAGCATGAGCGCAGTACACACTTCCCCAAATGTGGATGTTACAGTGTCATAATCCACCACAAGCATTTTGGGCAGTTGTAAAATTGATGTCTTTTGTGCAATCTCTGATTTAAAACAAGACCTAAACGAAAGGAGTTGAGTTGGGAACGTTGGTGCAATGTCCCTGGCATAAAAGTCGGGCAAACGCTTCGCTTTTTCAAGCAGGTCAACATCACCTGCCAGCTGAAGGGTGGTAGGACGCAAAGCCTCAAACAAACGACAAGTTTCCCGCATACTTGTAAATCTTTGAGAGAGTTGTGTGATTATTATGTCCAGAGTGGCATTAAAAAATGCACTCTGAAATAACTCTCTGTGTCAATAAAATGCTCATCTTCAGAGAGTTTGTCAAAGTGACACTTCACTCTCCTTGCTCTAACATTTTCGAATGCGCTTTGAACCCCCTATTTATTTGCGAGCGTCTGCGCTGAAGTCTTGGCCTGGTCAAATGCACCCTGGTAGTCAGAGAGGACTTTTATAGCATTTTCCAGCAATTGAATTGCGGTCTGCAATTCTGTGTCTGCTTTTTGGAGTGTTTTTGACACAGCATTGACAGTCTCCAACACTTTTGTCTGCACAACCAGCAAAAAAATGAAACTAAAATTTTCCATTAATTTCACAAGCCCAGCAGCTTCGTTACGCTCATCCCTTTTGTCACTTGTCAAAGCTATTTTTGTCAGCGCCCGCATTACATCCACATACCTGTACCGTATAGCACTGAGGGAATCGAATCTGGAGGACCAGTGAGTGGGGCATAATCGCTTCAGAGTCACATCTGGGTGATCTGAGCCATCTGCTGTTATTATGCCACTGAGCATCTTCTATCTGTTAATGCTGTTTCCAAAGAATGTGTAGATGTGTTCTATATATGTTCTGTAGTGAGATGTTTTTCACTACATCATTTAATACCAAATTCAAATTGTGCACTGCACAGTGAACATATGTCGCAAGCAGCTCACTCTCCCTTATTCTGACCTGCACCCCCGAGTAAATGCCACTCATATTTGCGGCTCCGTCGTAGCCCTGCCCACGACATTTTGACAAGTCAAGACCGTTGCGCGTGATGCTGTCCAGCACATTAACTGCCAACTCACCTGTGGATGTATCGACTGTCTCCACAAATCCAAAGAAATGACTCCATTATCTTTACATCCATAGCTTTGTCCATCGCATTTCGAACGATTGTTACATATCTGTATACTTGACTGAGTTGGTCGTGCTTGGACAGATCCTGTGTACTATCCATTATGATGGAAAAAAACGGAGCTTCATTAATATCCGCTGCGATTGTGTGCTGAACTCTCAAGGATAATATGTGAATGAGCTTGTTTTGGATGACCGGACTTAGGTATTTAATGGAACCCTGTGGTCGGCTTATGAGCTCTTTCAGCACAGGGTCGTAACGCGCGAGTAGCTCAATTATAGAAAGAAAATTCCCACTATTGGGCTGTCCCAGTACCTCCCTATGAAAAAAAAAAACAATCCACAACGGGCCCCCCGACGGTCATGGGCCCAGGTGCGGCTGAACCGGCTGAACCTGCTATAGTTACACGCCTGTTGTGTCCACTGTTTCAGGCAGAAAGAGATCTTTAAAATCTTTGGCAGTTTGTCTGAGAGCGAAAGATGCACAACTGGGCGAAGATGATGCTCTGAACAAATGCACTGTCATTCTGTGTTCCTTTAATGGTTGGCACAGGTCACCATTCGGCCACCACAAAAAATGCAGAAAGTCCACATGATTCTCCATTACTCTCACCTGGTGAAACATGCTTTCTATATCTGCCAGAAGGGCAATTGGTTCTTGACGAAAGTGCAACAGGACACCTACAAGGTTACTTGTGAAGTTTGGACCTTGGATCAGCTTGTTATTCAAGGATGTTCCCTGGAAAGATGCTGAACAGTCAAACACGACTCTCAGGGAGCCCTTCTTCGGGTGATGCACTCCATGATGTGGAGTGTACCACACCTTTCCACTTTGTGTTTCCAGTTCATTGGATGGGACCACCTCTGCATGGCCCTTTTCGAGCATTCCCTCTAAGAAGGCTGTGTATTCCATGTGGTACTTTTCATTCTTTTCGAATTTTCTTTTCAGAGACATAACACGCTGATGAGCCTGTTCGTAGTTAGTTGGCATCATTACATCTTTCTCTTTGAATGATAAAGGTAAGTAATAATGACCATTTCTTAGTTCTTTTGATCTTTCCATTATAGACATAAACTGTCTTCAACTGACATTTCTGATCTCTCCTCAGCTGCCAGTTCTGGGAAATCTTGGTGATACTGCTTTATCAACAAGTCATTCACACCTCTTATAGATATGTGGTTGGCTATGATACATGAGTGACTTCCTTGCCCTTGACAAGTTGTTTCTTGCATGGGCCCATTCACGACCCATCCTAGGGGTGTTCTAACAGCATATGGCCCATTACCTCTACTGTTTATCACCTTCCAAGGCTCCATAAGCTTTATGCCATTTGTGCCTATTAACAACTCAATGTCGGCATCCAATTGTGGAATCTTCACCTCATGTACAACCCCGATTCCAAAAAAGTTGGGACAAAGTACAAATTGTAAATAAAAATGGAATGCAATAATTTACAAATCTCAAAAACTGATATTGTATTCACAATAGAACATAGACAACATATCAGATGTTGAAAGTGAGACATTTTGAAATTTCATGCCAAATATTGGCTCATTTGAAATTTCATGACAGCAACACATCTCAAAAAAGTTGGGACAGGGGCAATAAGAGGCTGGAAAAGTTAAAGGTACAAAAAAGCAACAGCTGGAGGACCAAATTGCAACTCATTAGGTCAATTGGCAATAGGTCATTAACATGACTGGGTATAAAAAGAGCATCTTGGAGTGGCAGCAGCTCTCAGAAGTAAAGATGGGAAGAGGATCACCAATCCCCCTAATTCTGCGCCGACAAATAGTGGAGCAATATCAGAAAGGAGTTCGACAGTGTAAAATTGCAAAGAGTTTGGACATATCATCATCTACAGTGCATAATATCATCAAAAGATTCAGAGAATCTGGAAGAATCTCTGTGCGTAAGGGTCAATGCCGGAAAACCATACCTGGTGCCCGTGATCTTCGGGCCCTTAGACGGCACTGCATCACATACAGGCATGCTTCTGTATTGGAAATCACAAAATGGGCTCAGGAATATTTCCAGAGAACATTATCTGTGAACACAATTCACCATGCCATCCGCCGTTGCCAGCTAAAACTCTATAGTTCAAAGAAGAAGCCGTATCTAAACATGATCCAGAAGCGCAGACGTCTTCTCTGGGCCAAGGCTCATTTAAAATGGACTGTGGCAAAGTGGAAAACTGTTCTGTGGTCAGACGAATCAAAATTTGAAGTTCTTTATGGAAATCAGGGACGCCGTATCATTCGGACTAAAGAGGAGAAGGATGACCCAAGTTGTTATCAGCACTCAGTTCAGAAGCCTGCATCTCTGATGGTATGGGGTTGCATTAGTGCGTGTGGCATGGGCAGCTTACACATCTGGAAAGACACCATCAATGCTGAAAGGTATATCCAGGTTCTAGAGCAACATATGCTCCCATCCAGATGACGTCTCTTTCAGGGAAGACCTTGCATTTTCCAACATGACAATGCCAAACCACATACTGCATCAATTACAGCATCATGGCTGCGTAGAAGAAGGGTCCGGGTACTGAACTGGCCAGCCTGCAGTCCAGATCTTTCACCCGTAGAAAACATTTGGCACATCATAAAACGGAAGATACGACAAAAAAGACCTAAGACAGTTGAGCAACTAGAATCCTACATTAGACAAGAATGGATTAACATTCCTATCCCTAAACTTGAGCAACTTGTCTCCTCAGTCCCCAGACGTTTACAGACTGTTGTAAAGAGAAAAGGGGATGTCTCACAGTGGTAAACATGGCCTTGTCCCAACTTTTTTGAGATGTGTTGTTGTCATGAAACTTAAAATCACCTAATTTTTCTCTTTAAATGATACATTTTCTCAGTTTAAACATTTGATATGTCATCTATGTTCTATTCTGAATAAAATATGGAATTTTGAAACTTCCACATCATTGCATTCCGTTTTTATTTACAATTTGTACTTTGTCCCAACTTTTTTAAAACCGGGGTTGTAAGTATTTCCATTTGTTTACAGATTCTTGTATTGGTATGTGGTGTTTTGAAACTGGTAAGTTTGTTTGTGTATAGACCTCTGGGAGCTTATGGTACTGCAGTCTTTCCGTATTGCTCACTTCAAGGCTAGAGACTACACTGCTGTGAACTCTTTTCTCCTGTCCCATTGTACACAACAGGATTGTGGTGTTTTTACCGGAGATGTTCAGCTTAGTGAGTCTGAGCAGAATGTAGCCGAGCTACCAGGATCTAAGAACGCATGGGTGTTTATGACCTTGTCTGAAGTTGAGATCTTTACTTTCACTGGCACAATAGAAAGTGTGCATTGGGCTGATTGACCGGCCCCCATTGGGTCACTATCATTCACAGACACCATAGCGTTACTTAAACTTTTGCTTCCAGCTTGGACATTGTCACCTTTAACCTTGTCCTTTTCTTTTTCAGTAGGAACGTGAAGGATCATTGGATGCAGCATAGAACACGTTTCACATTTTATTCTATTTTTGCAGATTTTGCTTATGTGTCCCTTTGTTAGACAACCAAAGCACATCCCATTTGTTTTCAGGAATTCTATTTTCTCTCCATTTGGTTTAGTCTTAAATGTTTCACAACTTTCAAATGTGTGATTCTTTGCACAGAATAAGCAAGACCTTTTGGCGGCACATGATTTCTGTTTGTGTCCAGACTGTAAGTCATTTCTTTTAGGTGCAGACACCTGAGCAAGTGTAGTGACAAAGCTTGGCCTCCCACTCGGCTTGACTGTCTTTTGTTGTTTAGGTTTTGACACCCTTTTGGTGTCAGTGGAGGTGTGTATGTCTCCAAAGACTGGATCAAGCATTGCTCTGGACTGTCTCTCAATGAACTCTAGCAAGTCTTTGAATGTCGCTCTGTGGTCATTTTTATCTTGCATGTTACACACATTTGCTCTCCATCTATCCTGCAGCCTAAACAGAAGTTTTGGCCCTTTGTATATTGCTGTAAGTAATAATGTCTGTCATCCATACTGTCAGTCTTTTTCTCAACAAACTGCTCGAATGCCTTAATGAATGTTCTATAATGAAGTGGGTCACCATCAAATATGGGAATTTCTCTATCTGTCAGAAGAGAAAGTGCTTGTTGTTTCACTAACATTGCAGTAATTTCAGTGTGCCTTTTCAACACTTCTATGGCATTTGTGTCATTGGCATTTGTGATAACTGGACTGACTTCACTGACTATTTGAATATTAAAATTTGCATTTTGTTGCACAGTTTGGGTCTGGGGAGCTGCTTCTGCTCTCTTAGTTCTTACAGGTCTTTGTACTGTGGCAGGAACATTATATTCTGTTGGCGTGCCAAATTTATGTAATCCAGACAATGAGCGCTGCTCTTCAGCTTCTCTGTAAACTTTAAGTTTTGCCTCTGCAGCGGCGAGTTCAGAGTCTAAAGCGAGTTTTTCTCTGCGTGCTTTAAATCTTGCCATTAGAGGAGCCTCCTCTACATCAAGGCCGATTTTTTGACTCAGTGCTTGCGCTTTTGCCCTAACAGCCACGCATTCAGCTTTTGCTTTTAAATGAGTGCTAGAGCCTCATGACGCGCAACTGAGAGCTCTTGTCGCTTTCCAGCTATGCGTAACACTGTGAGCTGTTTGAGATGCTCTATCTTGGGGTTTAACATTGAAGGCACTTTCACACTGTCCCTCTTCTTCCTCATCACCCCTTCCTCCTTTTCATCACTTTGTTCGCATTGAACCCATTTTATAACGCCATCCAAGAAGTCTTTGTAAAACTGAAATTTTGGTTCGTACCAGTCTGTATGATCTACCTCTCTTTCATAGTCCTCTTTTATCAATCACTGTACTGATGCTTGCAAGTTATTAAACTCAATGAAAAATCCCTCAAATAACTTAATTTGTTTCTCAACAGTTTCTTTATCTTGGCAGGATTCAATAAGGCTATTGATTTCGTTACATTTATGTGTTAGAAAACCAAGCTTCCCTCTGCGAGTTGCAATTAACTTAAACAGTTCTCATTCATTTGAGAAATCCTGGTCTTCAGTCTCTACCTCAGTCATATTGAAACTTAACTCAAAAGCTTTAAACACAAAAGTTTGTTACTAACTTAAAAAAGGTTCAACACAGCACAGTAGGAAAGGCAAAAGGCAGTGCACAGGCCTGTTCAGTTTGTAAAGTGAGCATGGCGGCTCAAGTTCAAATGCGAGCACGGTGGCCCATTCAGCAGTTCAGCCTTATACTCATGAACCAGAAAAGTCAGTAAATCCTACAAGCACGTAAATCCACAGTGAGCCCAGTAAATCCACATACTTGAAACAAGTATTCCATGAACTCCTGACAAGTAATCCACAAGCTTGCAACAATGCAGCTTCCAAGTATCCAAAGCAATATCCGAATTTCCAGCGCAGTAGCCCAAACTATTGCGACGCTTCCAAACTGTGGTTTTCCAACTTGCAGGAGATTTTCTGACTTCAGACTGGGTTTTCCAACTTCAGGCCGGTTTTTCAACATTGTAATGTCTTCTTATAAGGCACTAAACACCAGTCAGAGGTTTGAATAGTTGTTGTTGTTTTATTCCAAACATAAATTAAGTAGTAAACAAAACAGTTCTTAAAGTCCATGAAACTAAACTTCAAACAAAAGAAAACGAGAAGCAAACAAGCGATTGAAAAACCATGTGCCTGCTGGTGTCTCCCAGCTTCCAAACTTTCCATACACCTTTGAGCACTCATGCGCACTCCGCTAATTAGCGCAGGTGAACCAATTAACCCTTTCATGTACCAGGCTCCACTTAAGGCCAAGGCTCCAACATTTAAACATACATTCGGCCAGCTGGGGTCTTAAAACGTAAAATGGACAAATGGCTCCTACAGAGGCCATAAGGCATGACTTGGTATTCAAAATGGCCGGTGGTGGTGCTAAAAGCAGTCTTCCATTCATCCCCCTCTCAGAATCAGACCAGGCTATAGGCACTGCGTATGTCCAACTTAGATAATATTTTAGCAGAACGTAACTGTTCTAGTGCTGAAGGTACAAAGGGAAGAGGATATGGATACTTAACTGATATCTGGTTGTGACCTCAATAGTCTATGCACGGACAAAGACCTCCCCCTCTCTTCTCCATAAAGAAGAATTCAGCTGAAGCTGGTGATGTGGAAGGACGACTGTACCCCTGTTTGAGGGCTTCTTGAATATACGCCTTCATTGCTGCTTGTTCTGACTGGGATAGAGGGTAGCTTCGGCTGCATGATGGAGAGGTGCTTGGCAGGAGGTCAATCACACAGTTGTATGTATGGTGAGGGGGGAGACCACAGGCTTTACTTTTGCTGAAGACCTATTTTAAGTCCATATAACACTCAGGGACATTTTCTTGGGAGTCAGGTTGAGGACTTTCCACTGAAGTGGAGGAAACATTTAATTGAGGTTGTAGGAGACAATTTTGGAAACATGCATGTGACCACGAGAGTATCTCCTTTTTCTGCCAGGAGATTAGGGGGTCATGTAGTTGCAACCATGGATAACCCAGAATAATATCATGATGTGTGGCGGAAGTGACTAGGAGTGACAAGAGCTCAGAATGCAGTGCCCCCACTTGAATGTGCAGGGAAGCAGTTCGAGCGGTGATGAGACCCTCCCCTATTAGGCCTCTGTCAATGGTTCTGATGCTGAATGGGCTCTGCAGGGAGTCTGTTGGCAGGTTATACCTTTGGACAATCAAGATATCAATGAAATTTCCTTCTGTGGCTGAATCAACAAAGGCAGAAAGTACATGGGTTGAGGAGTGCAGCTTTAACAGTACAGGTATTTTTGAAGGACTGAGCTTTGAATGAAATCACTGGACTCACCGGGCAGGATGTGGTTTCAACAGGGTTGGTTCAAAATGGATGTTCTGGGCATTGAGTTATGAGATGGCTGGAACTCTCGTCATAGAAACAAAGACCCTTTCACTTCCTTCTTTCACATTCAGCGCATTTTAAACGTGTGTGTGAAACCTCCATGGGTGTTGGAGCATCAGAGGTCACACCCAATTTGCTCTTCTCCTTCAGTGATGGTTGGCTGGAGATTAGCTGGTCGAGCCAGATGGCAAGGTTGATTAGGGAATCTAATGATAGGTGTTCATCTCAGCATGCTAGTTCGCTGAGAACCTCTGGACATAGACCTTGGTGAAAAACTGCCTTCAGAGCCAGTTTGTTCCATCTGTTGACTGCAGCGAGGGTGCAGAAGTCCAAGGCATACTCAGCAGCTCTTCTCAAACCTTGCTTAATGGTTAGTAGACTTTCGCCAACCTCTATGCCTTCGGGTTCATGATCAAAGACTCACTTAAACAGTTCAAGGAAACTGTCATAGGACATGGTGTGCTCGCTTCCACTTTTCCAAACAGTGCTTGCCCACTTGCTCTGCTCGTTAAGAGGGATATACATTTTGTGATTTTCTGTTCATCAGAGGTTGTTGGGATTGCCGAGAAGTACATAGAGCACTGAAGTAATAATCCTTTACAGCTGCGTGCATCGCCGGCATATTTCTCAGGTAGTGGGAGAAAATTCACTGAGCTTATGGAAGATTTGGGACGTGTTAGGAGGGCCTGCAACATCATGGCAGTGAGCTGTGCCATCTGGGTATTTAGGTCAGCAAGCATCTGCTGATGTTCTCCCAATAAGCATCCCTGAGCACTCAATGCAGTCTGCTTCACTTCCTCTGCTGCATCTATGCTGGTGAAGTATCCTGTCAGGGTGCAGGCACCTACAGATGTATGTGCAGGGGAGAGCGGGGAAGCAAACTGTAATCCAAGCCAAATCATGAGATGAGAGACATAGTCGAGAATACAGGCAGGGGTCAATTGATCAGCAGACAGAACAATATAGACAGGACTAGAGAGCAAGGTAAGTAAATGAGAAACAGGGTCAAGAAAACTAGAAAGCAATCAAAGATAGTAAATGGCTCAGTATGCAGGAGTGAATACTGAATGGTACTTCACATCTGAGAGGTGTGTGAGAGGAGCTTAAGTAGCTGTGCAGCTGAATAGTGGAATGAGAGACAAATGTAATTAATAGATGGGTGACAGAGGACACTGTGGTTCTTGGGAGTTGTAGTTGTAAGAGTTCATATTTGAAGTCGGTTTTGAGCTGCCACTCTCAATGTTGTTACTGACAATTGTTAGTATTTATCACACAGCATTGCTGAATTCTCAATTCTGACTTTCAAAAGGTGTCTTGGCAAGTCACGTTTTATATATATATATATATATATATATATATATATATATATATATATATATATAAAATCTCCTTCTCACCCCCAGCGGGGGGGTGGTATCCATGTCATCCTCAAGCTCGGGTCCTCTACCAGAGGCCTGGGAGTTTGAGGGTTCTGCGCAGTATCTACTGCGCTCTTCTGGACTGAGGCTTCAGATGTTGTTCCTGGGATTTGCTGGAGCCACTCTCCCAGTTTGGGGGTTACTGCCCCAAGTGCCCCCACTACCACGGGGACCATGCAACCCTTGACCTTCCACATCCGTTCCAGCTGCTCTTTCAACCCTTGATACTTCTCAAGTTTCTCATGTTCCTTCTTCCTGATGTTGGCGTCAGCTGGGATCGCCACATCTATCACCACCACCCTCTTCTGCTCTTTGTCCACCACCACTATGTCCGGTTGGTTAGCCAGGATCTGTTTGTCAGTCTGGAAGCTGAAGTCCCACAGAACCTTGGCCCTGTTGTTCTCAGCCACCTTCTGTGGTATGGCCCATTGGGACTTGGGTACTTCTATTCCATACTGGTTGCAGATGTTCCTGTATACTATCCCAGCCACTTGGTTGTGCCTCTCCATGTACGCTGATCCAGCTAGCATCTTACACCCTGCTACTATGTGCTGGACTGTTTCAGGGGCTTCTTTGCACAGTCTGCATCTTGGGTCTGATCTACTCTGGTAGATCCTGGCCTCTATGGCTCTTGTGCTTATGGCCTGTTCTTGTGCTGCCATGATTAGTGCCTCTGTGCTGTCTGTCAGTCCTGCATTATCCAGCCACTGGTAGGATTTCTTGATATCAGCCACTTCCTCTATCTGACGGTGGTACATGCCATGTAGGGGTTTGTCCCTCCAGGTTGTCTGTTCCTCCTCCTCCTCTGCACTCTCATCAGGGTTCTGCTGCCTGAGACATTCACTTAGCAGTTCATCCTTTGGGGCCATCTTTCTGATGTATTCTCGGATGTTCGATGTTTCATCCTGGACCGTGGTCTTGACGCTCACTAGCCCTCGGCCTCCCTCTTTCCGCTTAGTGTATAGTCTCAGGGTGCTGGACTTGGGGTGGAACCCTCCATGCATGGTGAGGAGCTTTCTAGTCTTGATATCTGTGGCTTCTATCTCCTCCTTTGGTCAGTTTATGATACCAGCGGGGTATCTGATGACTGGTACTGCATACATGTTGATGGCTCGGACCTTGTTCTTACCATTCAGCTGACTTTTCAGGACCTGCCTTACTCTCTGGAGGTATTTGGCTGTGGTTGACTTCCTTGTGGCCTCTTCATGGTTTCCATTAGCCTGTGGGATGCCAAGCTACTTGTAGCTGTCTTGGATATCACCTATGTTGCCCTCTGGTAGGTCAATCCCCTCAGTCCGGATCATCTTGCCTCTCTTTGAGACCATCCGGCCACACTTGTCCAATCCGAATGACATTCCTATGTCATCGCTGTAGATCCGGGTGGTGTGGATCAGCGAGTCTATTTCTCGCTTGTTTCTGGCATACAGCTTGATGTCATCCATGTAGAGCAGGTGGCTGATTGTTGCCCCACTATGGAATCGGTACTCGTAGCCGCTCTTCGTGATGATCTGACTGAGGGGGTTCAGGCCTATGCAGAACAGCAGTGGTGATAGCGCATCTCCTTGGTATATGCCGCACTTGATGTTGACTTGGGCAATGGGTTTTGAGTTGGCCTCTAGGGTTGTCTTCCACATTTCCATTGAGTTCTGGATGAAGGTCCTTAGGTTCCTGTTGATCTTATACAGTTCCAGACATTCCAGTATCCATGTGTGTGGCATTGAGTTGTAGGCTTTCTTGTAGTCAATCCAGGCAGTGCATCCGACATTTGTCCCTGGATTCTGTGATCTTCCACATATATATATATATATATATATATATATATATATATATATAGTGGCAGTGGGGGCGTGGTCAAGCGTCGGTCTGTGACCGGAGGGCGGAGTCAGGGAAGGTAAGTGGCAGAATCACTGCACCTGAGGTTAATTAATGTGTTTGTGTGTCTTCCCCAGTGACCGCGCCCTATTTAAGGAGAGAGAGCAAGAGCAGAGGGAGCTCTCTCCCCAACCAGACGACTGATGTGTGTGCATGTGTCTGAGTGTCTGGGAGAGTGTAACGCTGAAAAGTGTAACAATAAAAAGAGTTTTTGTGAACTCAGTGCTGGCCTGCCGTCCTTCTGTGCTCCACACACCCATACGAACTGTCACAGTGGTGCTGAAACCCGGGAATGAGCACAGAAGAGAACAGCCCCATGGAGTCCTCCCCCTTCACAGACCTGATCCATGCCCTCACCACAGCCCAACAGAGCCAGCACCAGGCGCTGCTCACCCTCTGAAAGGAGCAAGAACAACGGTTCGAGGCCCTGGTGCTGGCGCAACAGGAAGATCGCCGGGCGTTCCGGCACCTCCTCGCATCAGCGGGGTCCACCAACTCCACTGCCGCGGGCCCTTCCCCCCTCACCCTAATGAAGATGGGCCCGCAGGATGACCCCGAGGCCTTCCTCATGCTCTTTTAGCAGGTAGCCAGGACCTCGGGGTGGCCGGTGGAATAGCGCGCAGTGCGCCTCCTCCCCCTGCTAACGGGTGTAGGGCTGCAGGTGCATAAACTCTGCCACAGCCTTACATTTCTCTAACACTTTCATGGTCTCACAAGTTCAGCACATTTCTTCTGTCCTCTCTTAATGATACTCTCCCTGTTTAATGCCTCCTGCTTTGTTACTCTAGACTCTGTAGTACCCTTAAAACCTAGACAGCCCAACCTTACTTTTGTGCACACCCCTTGGCTAAATGACTCCACCCGTTCCTCAAGACAAGCCTGTAGGAGGGCGGAGCGAAAGTGGAAGCTACAAGTGTTTTATGAGTTGTTCAGGGATAATTTAAAAATGTATCAATGTACTGTTAGGAAGGCCAAAGAACAGTATTATTCAGATTTAATTTCTACAAATGCCCACCAACCTAAAGTGCTGTTCAACACCACAAATTCAATTTTAAAATCTGTTACCACTGCTGGCACATTTACCCCATCTAATGAATCTTGTGAGCACTTCTCAACCTTCTTCACCAACAAAATTGATCAGATAAGAGCCAGTATCATTCACCCACTATCAGACCCCTCAGAATCTCATGCCATCACCTCCCATTTCCAACACTTTCAGCCAGTATCATGCTCACAGCTAACAGAAGTGGTTCAAAACATGAAGCCTACTTACTGCCCTCTGGACATCCTGCCATCATGTCTCTCTAAGGAGGCTTTCTCTATCCTTTGTCCCATTGTCTTGGCCCTCATCAACAGCCCCCTAATGAGTGGCAGTGTCCCTTTGAGCTTTAAACATGCCATTGAACAGCCACTCCTCAAGAAACCCTCACTTGACTCTGACAACCTCAAAAATTATAGACCCATCTCTAAGCTGCCTTTTATGTCAAATATTCTAGAAAAAAGTTGTTTTTAACCAGATTTCGTCTTATTTGAAAACATTCAATACTTATGATAAATTTCAGTCTGTCTTTAGATCTGTGCACAGCACAGAATCTGCTCTTTTAAAAGTACACAATGACATCCTTCTCACTATTGACTCTGGGTCTTGTGCTATTTTAGTACTGCTTGATTTAAGTGCAGCTTTTGGACACAATTGACCATGATGTTCTTTTTAAAAGATTAGAGGAAGATGTTGGTTTGAAGGGGCAGGTACTAAAATGGTTCCACTCCTACCTAACAAACAGACACTTCTCTGTCAGGATTGGAAACTGCTCATCCTCCTCCACCCCTATCAAATGTGGAATCCCTCAAGGCTCCATCCTGGGTCCCCTTCTGTTTTCTTCATACATGCTTCCGCTTGGGTCAATTTTTAACAGAGACAATATTTCTTATCACTGCTATGCAGATGATACTCAGTTTTACCTGCCAGCTTCACCTGATCCCCACTCCACAAACAGCCTCGTTAGCTGCCTGAACGACATTAAATGTTGGATGGCAGGAAACTTCCTTCAGCTGAATGACAGCAAGACCGAGGTGGCCCCTCTAATTCAGCTGCCAGTATCACCCCCACCCTTGGTCCCTTGTCTGCATATTTGCACAGTGAGGTTAAAAACCTTGGTGTTTTTATGGACAATAATTTGAGTTTTAATAAGCAGGTGGCAAATGCAGTGAGAGGTAGTTTTTATCATTTGAGAAATATTGGAAAGCTAAAACCAATATTCGATCCAAAAGACCTAGAAACAGTCATTCATGCTTTTATTATTTCTAGGTTAGACTGCTGCAATGCACTTTATCTGGGCTTGCCTCATTCCACCCTCACACGATTACAGATGGTCCAAAACACTGCAGCTAGGTTCCTTACTGGTACAAAGAAAAGGCAACACATCACTCCCATCCTAGCACAGCTACACTGGTTACCTGTGAGGTACACAATTGATTTTAAAGTATTGTTGTTTGTTTTTAAAGCCCTAAATGGCTTGGTCCCTCGGTACATTTCTGATCTCCTCACACCCTGTTCTGCTCCCATATCCCTCAGGTCTTCATCACAACTTCTTTTTTCAGTACCCCGCACATGCCTAGAAACCAAAGGTGACAGAGCCTTCTCTGTTGCTGCCCCTAAGCTCTGGAACAGTCTTCCTATATATGTCAGATCGTCTCCCACCATTGATTGTTTTAAATCCAATTTAAAGATGTATTTTTTCTCTCTTGCTTTTGGCACAATCTGAGGTAGCAATTTCTATTTTCATTTTTTAATCTTGATTTTATTTTCAATTTTAATTAGTGATGTCAAGTCTACCCCTTTTAATTATTTTAATTACTTTTATAAATTGTTTTGTTTATTTATCCTTATATTTTACATATTTATGTTATTTTTTACACTTTTTTTTTTGCTAGCTTGGGTTTTAATTTAGTCCAATTTCTTTATTTATTTTGTTTCCCTGTAAATGTTGTTCCAAACCTTGTGTTATGTTGTGAAGCACTTTGGGGCCAACTTTGTTGTATTTAAATGTGCTATATAAATAAAATGACTTGACTTGACAAAACTAGGTTATTTGTTCATTCCTCAAATAGTGAAGGCAACAGCAGGGGCAGAACCTTTTCTTACAAAGCTCCACAGCCATGGAAAAGCCTTCCAAGTAGTTTTCGGGACTCAGACAGTCTCAGTGTTTAAGTCTAGGCTGAAAACATGTTTGTTTAGTCAAGCCTTTTGTTAATGTTTTCAGCCATCAGACCCCTGCAGCTCATCCAGAATGCTGCAGCTCACCTGGTTTACAACCTCCCTCATTCTTCCTTTGTCACCCCTCTGCTTGCTGACCTGCACTGACTACCTATTGCAGCTTGTATCAAATTTAAGACATTGTGTCATGATCTGCCCAGGACTTCCACTCTGGAGATTTACTATCTCCCAGTTCAGTGCAATCCGGATCCGGGACGGGACGTCCATCTTGCTGGCATTCACTTCCTGGTCTGCTCTGCTGTGTATAAATAGGCCGTTCTCAGAAGGGGATTTTGCCAGAATGTCTTGTCCGTTTCTCATGGTGTCTCTGTGCCATTTTTTGGTTCCTGTATTTTTGCTCTCTGTTTTGCCTAGTCTTAGCCATGTTTTTTTGCACTCATGTTTTGTCAGTTTTTTCATGTTTTTTTGCACTACGTTTTTTTGTCTCCAGTTTTTGTCAGAACTATTTTTCATGTTTTTTTCATATTAGCACTTTGTCTACCTTGTTGTTGTCTGGAGTATTTTTGCTATTTTTGTTTGTTGACACTTTTTGGACTTTAATTAAATCATTTTTTTTATTCATTGGATTTTCTGGTTTGTGTTCTGCTATTGGATCCTAACTCCCTACATCTAGCTACCCTTTACAGTACATTCTGTCCAGGAGCCCTCCTCAGGACCCACCAACAGGAACTCAGGCAGATCACTCAGAACCTGGCCACCCTGTCTGACTCACTCAACCTCCTAGCCTCACAACTCCAGCACTCCCAAGCAGTGCCTACCCCTGCCCAGCCGTCTCTTTCTTCACCTCCCACCACTGCTGCTCTCCATGAACCAAGACTCCCTTCACCTCAGCCCTACAATGGAGAACCAGGTACCTGCAGATCTTTTTTGTCACAGTGCTTGCTGATCTTGGAGCTTCAACCTCTGGCTTTCCCCAAAGAATGCTCCCGGGTAGCTTATACCATCACGATCCTCACCAGCAAGGCCAGGGAATGGGGGATGGTGGTCTGGGACACCGACAAGCCCTGTTCCAGCTTCAAGGAATTCTCTGAGGAAATGAGGTGAACATTCGGTTGCTCTCTGTCCGGCTGGGAGGTGGCAAGAGAGCTCATGGAGCTGTGGCAGGGGTCCCGATCTACCTCATATTATGCCATCGAGTTCCAGATGTTGGCAGCATCATGCGGTTGGAATGAGAGTGCCCTGGTCAATGCATTCCTACATGGCTTATCTGACGCCATCAAGGATGAACTCATCTCGCGGGAACTGCCGTCAGACCTCTCCAGTCTGATGGACCTTGCCAATTGTATTGATGCGTGGGTCCAACAACAGAGGTGAGAGAGGAGCCGCTGAAACTTCAACCCCTCTCCACCACCAGCCTTGTTCATTGAACCCATGCAGGTAGATCGGGTATAGGTGTCAGCGGAGGAACGACTGCGCAGACGGAGCACGGGGGCTTGTTTCTACTGCAGTCAGCAGGGACACATCTGCAGAGCTTGCCTGTTAAAAGGATGAGCCCACCAGTGAATCTAGGGACCCTGGTGGGCAATGCTCGGAACCAGTCCCCTGCCGACCAACCGTTGCTCCCCATCATCACTCTCAACAATCAGCATCACCATCCTCAGGCGCTCGTCAACTCGGGGGTGGACAGGAACCTGCTCTGCCACCGCCAAGGATCTCAGAATCCTGTTACTCACCCTCGAGGTCCCTCTCACCATCCTGACACTCAATGGCACTGGCTTGACCACCATCACTCACCTCACCACCCTGCTCACCCTAAGGATTTCAGGCAATCACTCTGAAACTATACAACTTCACGTCATGAACAACCCTCACATTCCCGTTATTCTTGGATTATTCTGGTTGATACAGCACAACCCCCACTTAAACTGGACTGACCACACCATCTTAGGCTGGAGTTCTTCCTGCCTGGCCTCCTGCCTGAACTCTGCTCTGCCTCCTGCCAAACCACCTCAGCCCTCAGCCAGTGAGTTTCCCGACCTTTCTCATGTGCCTCTGGAATATCTGGACCTCAAGCCTGTCTTCAGTAAGACCCAAACAGTGTCCCTTCCCCCTCATAGGTCCTATGACTGCGGTATCGACCTCCTTCCAGGGATGGTGCCACCCAAGGGACATCTCTACTCTCTTTCCCCTGCTGAGAGACAAGCCATGGAGAAATGCATCACTGAGTCTCTGGCAGCTGGGATCATCCACCCTTCCTCTTCCCCCAGTAGGGGCGGGATTCTTCTTTGTGGCGAAGAAAGACAAGTCGCTCCACCCCTGCATTGACTATCAAGGTCTCAACGCCATCACGGTCAAGAACCGCTACCCACTACTGTTCATGACGACAGCCTTTGAACTACTCCAGGGAGCTAAGGTGTTCACTAAACTGGACTTGCACAATGCCTATCACCTAGTTAGGATCAGGGAAGGGGACAAGTGGAAGACGGCCTTCAACACCACCACAGGCCACTATGAGTACCTCGTAGTCCCTTTTGGCCTGACTAATGAGTCCGTGGTGTTCCAGGCATTGGTTAATGATGTCTTGAGGGACTTTTTTTTAACACCTTTTGTCTGTTTACCTGGACGATATCTTGATTTTCTCTCGCTCCCTGGAGGAACATCAGGGTCACGTCCAGCAGGTTCTTCAATGCCTGCTGGAGAATAAGCTGTTCATTAAGGCAGAGAAGAGAGTTCCACCAAGGCTCTGCCTTGTTCCTGGGGTTCATCATTTCACCAGCCAAGATCCAGATGACCCCCTCAAGCTGGAGGCAGTCACTGACTGGCCCACCCCATCTTCGAGATGAGAGCTCCAGCACTTCCTTTGGTTCGCCAACATTTACAGGAGTTTCATCTGCAACTTCAGCATGGTGGCTGGACCTCTCTCAACCCTGACCAAGACCAAGTGGGGGGAGGAAGCAGAGAAAGCCTTTTCCAGTCTCAAGCACAGGTTTACCACAGCACCCATTCTTACTATTGAGGTATTTCACCCACGTGACCAAGTCACGTGATGCAGCCATTTTGGACGGCATGCTTAAGTCCTTCAGTGCAAGGCCGTATGAGATGGTGGAGACCTTTGCACATTTTAACAAGAAAGTAAGCTATGATTCGTGTTAAATTGGATCTGTCTTTTATCACAAACACTGTACCCAGCCTTGGTATGGAGCCAAGGTTGTCGACAGAAGTCAACAGTTTGATGAAGGATGACCCCAGCAGTTTGAAACGGTACAAGGTAGGCTATGTTCACAACACTGTCTTGTTACTCGGAGGATCCAAGATCCCCTGAAACAGACATGAGACCCTTTAAAAACATGATTTGGGAAATGTTGGGGGGGGTCTCTAAAATATTGGCAAAATGATGTTTATTGACATAGCAATCGTTTGTAACGGGAAGCATTTGCATATCCGAAGTGTTGTGTTTACATGACAACGACTGCTGCTGCCAGGTTGGTTGTTGAGTAGCCTGACTGTTTTTTTTTTTTTTTCTTGCGTGTGGTATCATTGTTGACGCAAGGTTGTTTTTTGAACATGCCAATGCGGACATGATTTCCCCTGATGAGTTATGACTTCAGACGTGATGCATGTGTGGAGTCCACGTGATATGTGCATAAGATAGGCTTCTCATGTGTTTGGAGATCCGCGCTCTTTTTTTTCTTTTTCTTTTTTTTCCTCTTTCTTTCTTTTTACTTAATTTCCCTGTTTATTTCTGTGTCCCGTTTCTTTCTAGCCTCTGTTATTGCGTTTTATGTCTGATGTCTGCTACATGCAACCCTAGACAAATTAACACTGTCTTGTTTCACTGTTTAGATGGGTTAACAAACACTGACCCATTTACTTTTTGCTATATATTTTATCAAAATTGCGTTAACTGATAAACTAACCTGAAATTAAATGATCACTGCAAAGTCTGGAGTACTCTGTTGGCTCCCAATCCTGTCTCTTCACAGCTGTAATCCCTCTTGTTTGGGTCAGTAGTAAACCGGTAGTGATGTGTCGGTCGCGAACGATCCGGTTCAAAGAGCCGGCTCTTTGAAGTGAACGACGGGAGCCAGCTCTTCGATGGGAGCCGAGTTTGGGAGCCGAAAGAGCCGACTCCTTATAGTAAGAAGAGCCAAAAGAGCCGAAATTCCCATCACTAGAAACCGGTAAAAGGAGCGTTCTGCACGCTGTCCCTGTCTGTTGTGGCAGCCCACAGCACAACAAGCAAACACCATGGTTATTTATAGAGTGCTTACTGACAAATTAATCTATTCTAGGTGTCTGTAACACGTTTTTTTTCAAGCCGGTTCTCCCTCTCTGTCTGCAGCGTTAGTATGTAGCTTGACGTTCAAAATGGCGGACACCGGGGCGTCACGTGACCCTGTGATGTCAGGTGAAATACCTCAATACCCGATTCTACCAAGCAGTTTATGGTTGAGGTTGACACCTCTGAGTCAGGGATTGGAGCCATCCTATCCCAGAGGGCCAATGACAACAAGGTCCACCCATGCTCCTTCTCGCGCTGGCTATACTCAGCTGAACAAAATTACGACATCGGTGACCGAGAACTACTGGCCATGAAACTAGCCTTGGAGGAGTGGAGGGACTGGCTCGAGGGGTCTGACCTCCTGTTCCTAGTCTGGACTGACCATAAAAACCTGGAGTACCTCAAGTCTGCCAAATGTATCAACTCTTGTCAAGCCTGTTGGTCTCTCTTCTCCCAATTCAACTTCACGCTCTCCTACCACCCAGGGTCCAAGAATGGCAAACCTGACACCCTGTTCAGGATGTTCTCTTCCCACCAAGAGGAGTCCAAGCCACCCAAGACTATCCTTCCTCCATGCTACTTGGTGGGAGCCGCTATTCTAGAAGTTGAGACGCTCGTGCAGAAGGCCTTGGAGCAGGACCCCGGTGAAGGTAACTCCAACAATAATTCCTCGTAACCATCTGTTTGTTCCCTGTCATGTGCAAACTCAGGTGCTGCAGTGGGGTCAAGGTTCCAAGCTGGCCTGTCATCTGGGAGCCGCCTGAACCCTGGCTCTCATCCAGCAGCGCTTTTGGTGGCCATCCATCACGGAGGACGTCCAGGAGTTCATGGCAGCCTGCGACACATCCTCCTGGAACAAGACACCCAATTGACCCCCTGCCAGCCTACTAAGACCCCTTCCTACTCCGCATCAACCTTGGTCTCACATCGCCCTGGACTTCATCACAGGACTCCCCAACTCAGGTGGCAATACATGCATCCTCACTGTCACTGACCATTTTTCTAAGACTGTCCATTTCATTCCTCTGCCCAGGCTCCCCTCAGCCAAAGAATCTGCAGAACTACTCATCCACCACATTTTCCGGCTACATGGTTTGCCTACTGACAGTTTCTGACTAGGGTCCTCAGTTCACCGCACAGTTCTGGAGAGCCTTCTGCAAACTCATCGGGCCACCTGTAGTCTCTCCTCAGGCTTCCACCCACAGACCAATGGCCAGGCAGAATGGGCTAACCATGCCTTGGATGTTGCACTCAGGTGCATGGCATCCAGGGATGCCAGTTTTTGGAGCAAGTACCTACCTTGGATCGAATACGCACATAACACTTTCCCTTCCTCTGCCTCAGGTCTCTCTCTGTTCCAGTGCTCACTAGGGTACCAACCACCACTGTTCCCCAGCCAGGAGGAGGAGGAGGTCGCCGTATTATCAGCCCAGGTCTTTATACACTGCTGCAGGAGAATGTGGGCATTAGCCCGGAGAAGACTCATTCGCTCCACACTCACATCCAAGAAGCAGGCCAACAAACGTCCCTCTAAGGCACCCACCTACCAAGTAGGTCAACGAGTTATGCTCTCCACATGCCACCTGCCACTTGGGGCCATCTCTCGTAAGCTGGCACTCAGGTTCCTTGGACCCTTCATCAAGAAGGTAATCAACCCATACTCCATTAGACTGGCATTACCACTCACCATGCGACTTGTTCACCCCACCTTTCATGCATCACAGCTTAAAACTCTGTTTCCAGTCCTTTGCTATTTTTGTTTGTTGATTCTTTTTGGACTTTAAATAATTTTTTATTCATTGGATTTTCTGGTTTGTGTTCTGCTATTGGATCCTAACTCTTAACACATTGGTGCTAGCTTATCAGGCTGCCAAGTGGTTAGGGCCAGCATACCTCCAGAATCTGATCTGCTCCTACATGCCAACCAGGTCCCTATGCTCTGCTACTACTGGTCATTTGGCCCCTCCTCCTCTCCGCTCTTGCCCAGCCTGCTCAAGACTGCTGTCTGTCCTGGTTCCCTGTTGGTGGAATGACCTTCCCATTGAGGTCAGAACTGCTGACTCCCTGATGACCTTCAAGCACAGACTGAAGACTCACCTCTTCAGGCTGCACCTCTCCCCTGCCTGCCATGTAACTGCATTTCAGTCTAGACCAATCCAAGCTGTGTGCTGTCTAGCCTGGAGTTAGCCGTTTGAGTTCTCTACTTAGTTGTACTTTATATGGTTGGTCTGTTTCCTTGGCTGTTTGCTGAGTATTGATATTTCAACAGAATATTACACTAAGTATTGTTGTCACTTGTTCAGTTGGCACTAGAACTTTATTGTCTAGAAGTTCAGCACTTTGTGTACCTGACTTTTGCACTCACTGTGCGTCGCTCTGGACAAGAGTGTCTGCTAAATGCCATGTAATGTAATAGCTTTTTATTAGGTAAAGGAGCAGATCTGGAGGGTTCTCAGGTATAGAATATTTTGGTAAACTGGGATGTATGGATGCTGTTGCCCCCCCAATCTCACGTGTTCACTTAGGTTTGTTGATTGTGGAGTGGCTGGCTGCTTTATGTCCCAGGGGTCCCTCATGTCTGTTACCTTCTGGGTCTCCCTTTTAGTTATGCTGTCATAGTTAGTCTTGCCAGAGTCCCTGCTTGTACTCAGTGCAAAATGTATACTGTTCTTAATCATTAGGTCACATTGGACTTGCCTAACAACCTGTGTTCTCTCTCTCTCTGTTAAGCTATACATGACACTCCTGAGATACCAGTGATGCTGACTTCTCCTGCTCTCTGGACCTGCCTGGTCCATCCTGATGCCCTTCTTCTGGCTGGACTTCCCATTACTTTGCTGCTGTGGAGGAGGACCCCATATGCACAGCCTAAAGATACATTTAGAAGATAGCTTTGGATAATTCATAAACAGTTTTGCTCTGATGAGAATTGCCATGATAACTTTAGGACTACAGTTGTCATGAACAGTTTTGCACTCATGTCTCCATCAATGAACAATTGAGCTTTAGGTGTTTACTCATTTCTGAGTACTCAGTTTCTTCCATCCTAGCTGTTGTGTTTATATCATTGGTGAATGATGAGGCTGATCCTCATATGGACCATATGACCACATACATGGCACTGTAAAGTTGGTGTTGGTCATGGTTGGTCTTGATGGAGCTTCTGTCTCTCTTGTTTGATCGCTTCCTTTCTCCCATGGTCATTTTCAAATAGCTCAGCACCAACTGAAATGGTGTCACTACTGCTTGCAGTCAACTGCTTGAACCTCCCAGGTTTTCTAACTAATGTTGTTGGTCTTTTTCTTTGTTTGTTTGAGCTGATCTTTGTAGTGCCATCTAGATCAGCCAACAGTTCTTCCACTAGTGATGAGCTCACTGTAGAGCACCTGGCGTGGGAGTCTAGAGTTACTCATTTGGCACACATGCCCAGTCCATCTGAGTTGGTGCTTAATGATTGCTTCTATGCTGGTGACATGGGCCCTTTTGAAGACAGCAATGTTGGAGACTTAGTCCTTCCATTTAATGTGCATTATTGCACAGAGCTTCTGCTGATGGAAGTGTTCCAGTTTCTTTACAGCACTTTGATATAAGGTCCAAGTTTCAGACCCATATAAGATAGTGGAAACAACAACTGCTTGGTTGACCATGATATTTGTCTGCATTCTTATGTTTTTATTGTTGAAAACTTGTTTTTCTAAAGTTCCATATGCAATGTGGGCTTGGCATATTCTATTTTCCACATCCTTTGAAGAGTTGCATTAACTGATCAGGATATGCCCAAGATGTGAGAACTTTTTTTCTACAGATTCTAAGGGGGTGTCATTGATGGTGATGACAAAGTCTGGGAGTGCAATCCTGGGTGCTGGTTGTGCAAGCACTTTGGTCTTGCCTGTGTTGATGGTGAGGCCAAAGTGAGTACATGTGTTCTTGAAGTTGTCAATCGATATTTGCATGTCTTCAGGTGTTTGGGTTGGTGTAGCATTGTCATCAGCATACTGCATCTCTGTGATGCAGGTAGTATTCCTGTGCCTCTTGGAGCTGAGTCTGGACAGATTAAGGAGAAGCCATAGGGGAAGCCATGACCTAATGGCTAGAGAAACAGCTTTGGGACCAAAAAGTCACTGGTTGAGCAAGTACCTTACCCCTAACTGTTCCCCAGGCTACTCTGGGTACATTGTACATCACTCTGGGTAAGAGCATCTGCTAAATGCCTCTAATGTAATGTAATTGAAAAGTTCACCATCATAACGGTATTTAATCTTCACTCCAGGATTTTCTGGTGGAATTTTGTGTAACATGGCTGTGAGATACAGTGAGAATAGTGTTGGAGCATGTACACATCCTTGCTTTAGACCAGGAATTCTCAACCTTTTCAACTTTAAGGCCCATCTATTTATACTTGTAACAAGTCGGGGCCCATTAAAAAAGATCCCCAATTATTTTGGCTCATCTATTCTATTAGAATCTAATAATCTATTGTAAAGTGTATTAATGGAATGCAACATCACTCCCTGTTACAGATGGGAGCCCAGGAATTAAATAAATACAATAAAAACAAACTGATTTTAATTATAGGTATTGTATTTAAATCTGTATGGATGTGCCAGAAGCCAACATAAAACCATGTATGCAGGGCATTCTCAGTTTGGATTAATAATCCAAAAGTGGAGTCTGGTCGATTAACACAAGAACTTATTGCCATGTTTGCGTACAGCAAACAAGCAAGTTATTAAAACCAAGAAGTACACTTAAAAGAAATGGATACAGAACCCACTCAACGGGATAGATCCTTACATGTTAACAAAGGATTTTTCCTACGAGTTGGAAAATTATCCATCCGTTGAGTTCCCCAACATCTCAAAATACCTGGTGTTGCAGACATCGTTCATGGACAAACAGATGGAAACCTGGAAGAGCGTGGAGGAGTACGTCATTTTATATGTGGCTGGGTTAAAGATCTGGGGATCAAGACACTACAAGATAAATCCTGTATTGTTTATGCCCAGGTAAGTAGGCATTTTTTTTTGTACACGTCTTTGCGGTGGTTGCTAGGACACTACAAGTTTTAGTATCGGGTGTAAACAAACTATAGCCACGTGATTTCTTCTCCCTGCTCTTCTCTCCCAGCTAAATCATTCACAAAAATCTACAGAAACCCTTTTAAAGACCTGGTTATTACATGCATTATATATGAGTTACAGTATGGCAACAATAAACAAACACATCTGAGGACTTTAGCATCTCCTGAACTTCAAAACATCACAAAATGATGGAAAATGGTGAGAAAAGTGATTTTGTGAATCCAAACTAAATAAATCGGCAGAATTTACAATCCTTTCACAAAGTGATCACTGCAAACTCGGTCATTCTTTGACTTAGCTCCCTTCCATTGCAGTGAAAGGTTCAAGAGCCACCTTTTTCAACATCAGGTGTCCCAGTGATAGTACCACTTTGTGAACAGTGAGTTTAGCGGACCACCACTTCATGTCTTGATATCTAATGAGGCAGATGTGACATCAGATGCAACCCAGTACCCTACTAAAAATTAGCTTCAACTTGGAAAAAAAAATATGGCCCACTAGATGGTGCTTTGCGGCCCACTAATGGGCCACGGCCTAGTGGTTGAGAAACACTGCTTTAGACCATTGGTGATCGGGAATTCCTCAGACAGGTTGTTCTGATGTGATACTTGACTGAGCATACCATCATGTAGAGCCTGGATGAGAGTGACGAAGCATTCTGGGCAGCCAATATGTTTCAGTACCATCCACATAGCAGGTCTTGGCACAGTATTAAAGGCCTTTTTCAGGTCACAAAACACTAGGTAGAGGGGTTTCTGCTGTTCTCTATTTTTTTTCTTTCTCTGAAGTTGTCAAGTGCAGAATATCATATCAATGACCTGAAGCCACACTGAGACTCTGGTAGGACTTTCTCTGCAATTGGAAGATGATGGTTCAGGAGGATCCTTGCAAGTATTTTGCCCATGATGGAAAGTACGGAAATGCTGCAGTAGTTGCCACATATGCTGCAGTCTTCTTTTTTGAAGATGGTGCTAATGTGGCATTCTTGATATCTGCAGGAACCCTTTTACTCTCCCATATGTGTAGTATAAGAGTGAACAGTACTGTTTTCAAAGAATTTCGGAGGAGTTCTAAAGGGATGCTATCTGGCCCTAACAGGTTCCTTGGTCTCATATTGGTGATCGCCTTAATGAACTCATGGAAGGTGGGTAGAGCTGACATCCCCAGTTGCACAGGGTGTTGAGCTGTTCCTGAGGAAGTCATCTGTAGCAGTAGGGTTTCAGTTAAGCAGGGTGCTGAAGTGTTTTTTCCACCTATTGAGAGTGTCTTTGCTGTCAGTTAGGATGATATTATCAACTGATTTTAGCATGCCCATTGAGCAATAGCAAAACCATTTAATAGCATGGTTCATGCAGATGTTTTGTGATAAAGGTGACAAAGCTCATTCATCTCATTATCTTTAGCCACTTTATCCTGTTCTACAGGGTCGCAGGCAAGCTGGAGCCTATCCCAGCTGACTACGGGCGAAAGGCGGGGTACACTCTGGACAAGTCGCCAGGTCATCACAGGGCTGACAGGTGACAAAGCTATCTTCTGTAATTAGTAGTATGTGACATTAGCCTCTCATTTATGGATGTTGGTGTGATTTTTGGTGGTCCTTCACCAACTGTGTTTTCACAGTGAAGCTGACTCCATGAATACGTCTTTCTATGTCCTTTCTTCCTTTCCAAAAGATGGTATGTCTAGTGCGGCTTTCTTCCAATTTTCCTTCTCCAGATAGTCTAGTCTTGCTCAAAGCTGTGACATCCACATTTCTTCTTAGGAGTTCTTGTCATCAAAACAGTTCAGCTCTCTGGTCAGTGGTTGTTTTTGTGATTTAGATCAAGTAGGGTTACAATTTGTGTCTTTTTTTTGGGTGTTTTCATGTTTCTATTTTGACCGCATTATATGATGCTTTACTGAGTGGTTCCCCAATCAGGAGAGATTATGACTTCTGATGTTTAGTCCCCATTTTCTAGGGCCTACCCAGGATCAGGACACTTCATCCAATGACCATTTCGTCCAATAGTTGAGACATTTCATCCAAAG
The DNA here is from genome assembly GCF_027579695.1 of Neoarius graeffei. Classification (NCBI taxonomy): domain Eukaryota; kingdom Metazoa; phylum Chordata; class Actinopteri; order Siluriformes; family Ariidae; genus Neoarius; species Neoarius graeffei. Next base: position 35,187,438 of record NC_083570.1, on the reverse strand, counting down.
CCTTTTTCATACTATCAATTATCTTATGTGCAACAAGATTGAGATATAAACAAACTGTAACAAGTCCCTGATGTGGGTGGAGTACAGAAGCACGGCAGGCAGGAGTTAATGTGTACACACACACACACACACACACACACACACACACACACACACACACACACACACACACACACACACACTTTATTTTACCTATTTTCTTAGCTTTTCAGCTTGCTCACTCACACAGTCACACACGCAACACACACGTGTTCTGGTCAGGAGAGCCCCTTCTCTGCACTTTCGGTCCTTTTCTATCCTCCATTCCTGCAGCACCACAAACACACAACATTAATTAGCCACAGGTGCATTGACTTTGCCACTCACCTTTCCATTCACAAACTGACACTTGGCCATGCCCCCGCTGCCACATACCCCCATCGCCTGACTCAGGCTGGGGAGTGACTCCCCCGAGGGGACAGGAAGTCTGCCACCACCATCTGTGCCCCCGGCCTATGGACCACTTTGAACTTAAATGGCTGGAGGGCGAAATACCAATGGGTGATCTGTGCATTGGCATCCTTCAAGCTACAAAACAGATACGTGTGTGGCCAGAGAGGTCCTCAGAGGCACTCCAGGACTGTTTTTCCACCACTGACTGGAGCATGTTCAGACAGGCGGCCACCTACAGCAACATCACAGATCTCCAGGAGTACACGGAGACCGTCACTGCCTACATGAGGAAGTGCATGGACGATGTTACGGTCACCAGAACCATTTCCATTTGGGCCAATCAGAAGCCATGGCTGACAGGGGAAGTCCATAGGCTCCTGTGGGCTCGGAACGCCGCCTTCAGAGCTGGGGACGAGGTGTGCCTGAGGACAGCTAGGGCCAATCTGTCACGAGGCATCAGGGTGGCCAAAAGACAGTATTCCAGGCACATTGCTGACCATTTCAATGACAGCAGAGACACCGGGAACCTCTGGCGGGGGATTCAGACCATCACAGACTACAAGCCCTCGCCTCAGACCTGTGACAACTCCACGTCTCTGCTGAATCAGTTGAACGACTTCTTCGCTCACTTGGAGGCAGACAACAGCACCACGGCACAGAAGACCCCACCACCTCCCAGCTACCAGGTGTTGATGCTGTCCCCAGACAGCGTGAAGAGAGCTCTCAGGATGACAAATGCACAAAAAGCCCCGGGTCCTGATAACATTCCTGGTCGTGTCCTGAGAGACTGTGCCGAGGAGCTCACAGATGTCTTTACAGACATCTTCAACATCTTGTTGAGCCAGGCTGTTGTCCCCACATGCCTCAAAACCACCACCATCATCCCGGTCCCGAAGAAGCCATCTCCCTCCTGCTTCAATGACTACTGCCCTGTCGCACTCACTCCCATCCTCATGAAGTGCTTCAAGCAGCTAGTCATGCGGCATATCAAGTCTGCCCTCCCCCCCGCCCTGGACCCTTTCCAGTTTGCATATCAGTCCAACCGTTCTACCGATGACGCCATCTCCACTTCCCTCCACTCAGCCCTCACCCACCTGGAGACAAAAGACTCGTATGTCAGAATGCTGTTCATAGACTTTAGCTCAGCATTCAACACAATCATTCTACAGCAGCTCATTCATAAACTGGACCAGCTGGGACTCAACACATCCCTGTGCAACTGGCTGCTGGACTTCCTGACGGGGAGACCACAGACTGTACGGGTCGGCAGCAACTCCTCCAGCACCATCACACTGAACACGGGGTCCCCCCAAGGATGTGTGCTAAGCCCCCTCCTCTTCACTCTGCTGACCCACGACTGCACACCAACATCCAGCTCAAATCTCTTCATTAAGTTTGCAGATGACATGACTGTGGGGGGTCTCATCAACAATGGCGATGAGACAAACTACAGGAGTGAGGTGAGCCGCTTGGCCATGTGGGGCAAGGACAACAATCTCCATCTGAACGTGGAGAAGATGAAGGAGCTTGTTGTGTGTGTGTGTGTGTGTGTGTGTGTGTGTGTGTACTTGCAGCTGATGTACAGCATGGAACGCTCTTCGCCCTCCACCTTCTGGGACAAAACGGCCCCCAGCCCTCTGTCCAATGTGTTTTGTCTGTAAAATAAAAGGGAGAGAGAAGACAGGGGAGTGTAAAAGTGGCCCCCACACAGTGCAGCTTTTACCCTAGTGAAAGCCTGTTGGCACTGCTCCATCCACTGGACCGGATCTGGTGCTCCATTTTTAGTGAGATCAGTCAATGGGCTGGTGACATCCAAATAATTAGGTATGAACCTACAATAATAGCCAGCCAGCCCCAGGAACTGTCTCACCCCCTTTTTGGTCTTGGGCCTCGGGCAGGCCACAATTGCTGCAGTCTTGTTAATTTGGGGATGCACCTGCCCATGACCCAAGTGGAAATCCAGATACCATACTTCCACCTGCCCAGTTGCACACTTGTTTTTGGGTTAGCTGTGAGACCTGCATGCCTCAGTGAGTCTAGGATGGCCCAAAAGTGTTCCAGGTGCCATGGCCAATCATTGCTATAAATGATTGTTATTGAGGTATGCCACTGCATAGGCAGCATGAGGGTGGAGGATCTTGTCCATGAGTCGCTGGAACATAGTAAGTACCCCAAATAACCCAAAAGGAACGGTAATAAATTGGTGTAACCGAAACAGTGTGGAAAAAGCCATTTTCTCTCGGGATAGAGGAGTCAAGGGGATCAGCCAATATCCCTTCATTAGATACAATGTTGAATAAAAGCAAGCAGTGCCTAACTGATTGAGCAACTCATCAATGCGAGGCATTGGGTATGCATCAAATTTAGACACTGCATTGACTTTCCTATAGTTCACACAGAACCAGACTGACCCGTCGGTCTTGGGAACCATGACCATTGGGCTGTTCCAGTCACTGTGCGACTCCTCGATTATGCCCATTTCAAGCATGGCCTTGAGTTCGTCCTGAACCACATGTTTTTTGTGTTCGGGCAAGCAATAAGGGCGGCTACACACCACCACCCCCAGGGGCATCTCAATGTGGTGTTCTATGAGGTGGGTGCAGCCGGGAAGGGGCGAGAACATGTCAGAAAATTCCTTCTGCAACTTGGCCACCTCTGTGAGCTGTGCCGGTGAGAGGTGGTCTCCACCAGGGACCAGAGTGGTTTAAGATGTTACATTTTTTTACCTCTGGCCCCAGCTCTGCATTCTCTGGAACTACTGATGCAACGGGGACCCCCTTGTTCCAACATTTTAACAGGTTGAGGTGGTAGATTGGCAATGCCCTGCCCCTATCCATTCGCCTCACCTCATATTTGACATCCCGACTCACCGTGTGACCTCGAAGGGCTCTTGCCACTTGGTCACCTAATTTGGAGCTCGATGTGGGCAATAATTTGAGCACTTTGTCTCCTGGTGTGAACTCTTTACGGCATGTGCCCCTGTCGTACAGCCAAACTTGACGTTTTTGTGCCTGCCATAAATTCTCCTGGGTTAAGTGCATGAGAGTGTAGAGTTTTGTGTGCAGATCAAGAATGTACTGGATTTCATTTTTACTAGGTGCAGGTCCCTCCTCCCAGTTTTCTCGTAGCACACCCAAAATGCCATGCGGCTTACACCCATATAATAGCTCAAATAGTGAAAAACCTGGGGAGGTTTGTGGGATCTCTCATACTGCAAATAACGGGGGCTCGAGCCATTTATCCCAATTACATGCATCCTCACTTACAAATTTCCGAATTAAGTTTTTGAGTGTCTGATTAAATAGTTCCACTAAGCCATCCATTTGTGGATGATAGATACTGGTGTGGATAGATTTAATTCCCAATAAACCATACAGTTCGCGCAGTGTATGTGACATAAATGCAGTGCCTTGGTCTGTCAGGATTTCTTTCAGAATTCCAACCCGGGAGATAATATGAAAGAGCGCTTTCGCAATACTGCATGCTGAGATATTGTGGAGAGGCACCGCTTCCAGATATTGTGTTGCATAGTCCACCAGAACTAAAAGTGATGTCCTCATGCTGACCGATCTAATGGCCTGATGAGATCCATACCAATTCTCTGAAAAGGGATCTTGATTAGCAGGAGAGGGCACAAAGGCACTTTTGGAGTGGCCACAGGATTTACTAATTGGCATTCGTGGTATGCCACACACCACCAACGAACATACCCCCAAATTCCTGGCCAATAGAACCATTATTCAGGCTAGTGTTTTATCCTGCCCCAAGTGTCTGGCCATGGGATTAAAGTGAGCCACATGGAATATGAGTTCCCTACGGCTCTTTGGGATCAACAACTGGGTTATCTGACATGACAGAGCCTCATCTCGCAACTGCTCTAATGGGAAATCCTCAAGGGAATCCCCAAGAGAGGGAGGAGGGGCGAGCTGCTCCTCACCCCTCATATCGCCCTGACGTGATGCTGACCTAGATGGTTCTGTGACAGCTTCCCCAGTCAGTGCTACACTGGAATCTTCCCATGATATGCTAGTGCAGGACCCACCTCCTATGTGTTCCATCAGTTCTTTAAACCCTGGTCAATCAGTCCCCAAAATCAGCAAGTGGGTCAGATGAGGATTAACTGCAGCCTGTAATCTATGCTTTTGGACCCAGATTAGAATGTGGACAGACACTAGAGGACAACTTGAATGTCCCCATGCGCGCACACCTTCACTGCTTGTGCTCTCCCCAATGCCTCACCTTGCACCAGGCTTTGGTGAATTGAGGTCTGATTACAATCAGAATCCACCAACGTGTGATATGTATCCCCTTGAACACTTACCGGTATGTGATACATTCCAGCCTGATCGGGGTGGTCTCTGGTATGTCGGGGATCTGGATCACAGCTCCCACCTCCATTGTGGAGCTCTGACTCTGGAGATGCTCCAGCTCCCCACTGTGCCAGCACACTGGCCCAGGCTTTCTCTCTGCACTGGCGTTATGGGTGTCCCTCACCTGAGGGGGAGAAGGACACAGAAGAGGGAGATGGGAGCACACCACGGATGCGACGGGCCAGCTGGGGAGGAATTGGCTGCCACTTCTGCAGTGGGGGAATGGGATGAGGAAGAGGGAGAGGGGGGAAAAAGGAGAGAGAGAGAAAGGAAATGAGGAGAGGTGCCTTGGCCGCCTGCCATTGGAATCGCCTCCAGATGGTCTTCTGCCAATGCGATGTCTTGTTCTAGTGACGCCAGGCAATGACACTGGACCCATTCTGCCATTCCTTCTGGAAGTCGAGAGATGAACTGTTCCAGCGCCACCAGATCGATGATCCCATCAGCATCAGTCTTCTGCTCTCAGCCACCACTGGCAGGTGTCCCAGAGTTGCTGGCCGAATGCGAATAGCCAGCTGACCTCCTCCAACATCAGCATCCAGAAGCGTTGGTGATGTTGTTCTGGGGAGCGGCCAATACGCTGCAGGATGGCCTTCAGGTCAGTGTACATGAGTTGGCTGTCAGCAGGGAGCTGCAGCACTGTGAGCTGTGCCTCACCAGTCAGAAGCGGGAGGAGGCACACTGCGTGCTGCTCGAGTGGCCACCCCCATGTTTTGGCCGCTTGCTCGAAGAGAGCGAGGAAAGCTTCTGGATCGTCCTGCAGGTCCATCTTCATGAGGGTGACATGAGGAGGATCCACTGTGGTGACAGTCAAAGCCCCTGCCAATGCAAACAGATGCCAGAAAGCCTGGCGATCTTCCTGCTGGGCCAGCATCAAGGCTTCAAAGTGTTGCTCTTACTCCTTCCAGAGGGTGGTCAGTACTTGATGCTGGTTCTGCTGGGCGGTAGTGAGGGCATAGATGAGCTCTTTGAATGGGGAGGAGTCTATGTGATGGTTCCCTTCTGTACTCCAAGGTTTTGGCACCATTGTAGCAAGTCCCTGATGTGGGTGGAGTACAGAAGCATAGCAGGCAGGAGTTGATGTTCTCACACACCACTTTTTTTTTATTTTTTTTAATTTTATCTATTTTCTTAGCTTTTCAGCTTGCTCACTCACACAGTCACACACACAACACAAGTGTTCTGTTCGGGAGAGCCCCTTCTCTCTGCTCTCTCCCTCCTTTTCTAGCCTCCATTCCTGCAACACCACAAACACACATTAATTAGCCACAGGTGCATTGACTTTGCCACTCACCTTCCCTGGCACCGCCCTCCATTCACAAACTGATGCTTGGCCATGCCCCCGCTGCCACGCAAACTGATTCATTTAAGGGAGTGCATTTAAGCACTATCAAAGCCTTTTTTATATGCACTATCAATTATTTTATACGTATGACAAGATTGAGGTACAAATAAACAAACAAACAAACCATAATTCATTTAAGGGAGTGCATTAAGCACTATCAAAACCACACAGGTGTAGGGGGGGCTGCCAGGCCGTAGCCATCGTACCCACAATTCCCTGCTTCACTTTATGGCCCATCTTCTCCCCTTTCACCGTTACAGCATTGAACACACCAATCCCTGTACTCGATGCCATGTTCTATCTCCGCCCATTCTTCTGACTCCCTGTAATGGTATTGGATACAGAGATGATACCGGATACCAAATACAGTGATGTCAAACTGTGCTGTAAAACCCATGGTGGAATTGAAATTTGCTCTTTCTGGTGTTATCCTCATGTGTGAAAGAGACATCGTTGCATCTGTGCTACAGAAGAACAAAGGACAAAGAATGAGCTATTGATACTGGACCTTTTAGCCAAAGTTCAATGTATTTGATCTTCACATAGTTGCAATAATAACTGAACCAGTTAGTTACTGCAGCCCACACAGTATTTTAAAGAGAAAAGGTGACCGGATCCCTTTTCCCTTTCGCAACGTCGACGAACTACAAGCAAGATTCTTTCTAGATCATCGGACAACTGACGGGACACCGAAGATCTTCAGCTGATGAGCTGTAAAAGCAAAAAGAACAGAACTGTTTTCTCTCTGGACCTGCATTCCACTCTGTCTTCGGATAAGATGGCACACTTTCAGTTGCCAAGCAAGAGCGATCTCAAGTAAGGCTGGCATCTGGGCAATTGTTAGTCTTAGTTGTGGCTAGTTAATGTGAAGAGTGTTGTTTATTTGAATTCATTCGTTGTTTAAATGTATGCATTTTGATTCACATGAAAGTCAATCTTAGACCGCATGTTTTGATTTGCTTTGTTTACTATCATGCATGCATTTTCTTTCTCTCTCTCTCTCTCTCTCTCTCTCTCTCTCTCTCTCTCTTTAACTCCCTCCATCGCACTACACTACTCAACATTGGGATTTCAGGAGTAGCTAAGGGTTGAGTAGAAGTTTGGGTTTAAGGCCTAGCTGGGACTAATTTTTAAGCTACAGATCCTTTGTCTCTCCCTCGTGTGCTCTCCTTGTTGCCCATCCCCTTTTAGGCAGAGCCTAGCACAAAGGCTCGCGTACTACATCCACATACCACACCTATCTCGCCCGCACGTGTGCACAGCCTTGTTCCCTCACTCCCCTCCTCCTTGTCATGCACCTGCACACACTCTCCCTATCTCCTCCTCATCTCATTAGTGCACAGCTGCACACATGCACGCACATGCCTACACACACAGACAGACAGACACATGATTCCCCTCTCACATTTTAACATTCACTCACCCCACATGGTAATACTTGCATATAGCCCATTACGTCTGGTCACCATTAGTGCCTTAGTTATCATATTCACTGCTGATTTATTACTCTGTTTACTGCTAGTTATCATTCTACTTACTACTGACTATTGCTTTATACACTACTGATTATTACTTGCATACATTGTATCACCATTTATATTGAATTATTCCATGGCTGCTATTGTTGCTATATCTGATCAGTATTAGTTTGCTAATTCATGTCAGCTATTTCAATAAATGGTACCTTTTTGGAGTAAACTGTGTCCTGTCTATTGCTACAACATTCACTGAGTGCCAACCTCTGCCAAACAAGTATTCTAATTGCCTTTGCCCATTTGGCTGTTATAAGAGTGTTATAGATCTAGAGTAAACATATTACATTAGAGCTACAATATTCACTAAAACTATAGCAGCATCACCACTAAGTTATTCCATTGATTCTAATAGTTTAGCTATAAACTATTAGATACTTGAATTAATGAATTTATGAGACTGATACCTTTTTTACATGAGATTAATTTGATAAGCCTATTGCACATACACAGGAAAACAATCCAAAACAGGCAACCTTGTAAATGTGAAATGAGCAAAAGATCAGGTGAGGCACAAACAGGCTAAATCAGGCAAAGACAAAAACAGAAATTAAGAACAGGAAACAGGATCGGAAACCCAGGGAATCTACATGGGAGAATTAGGCTCGGTAATGCACACTGATGTAGTGTAATACTTCACCCTGAATATGTATTTTCTCAGTCTTTATATAGGCACACTGATGCCTCCTGATCATGTGCAGGTGAGCCTCATTAACAGTGCACATGTGAGAGTCTTCTTGGTGCACATGCAGTCTAGAGTGCACCCAAGCAGACTCTCACATGATCAAGAGGCATCAGTGTGCCTATATAAAGACTGAGAAAACACAAGCTTTCTCATATCTGGATATATCTCGCACTTGCCAAGGGTCTCTGGCAACATGCCCAAAGTTGACACTCACTGATTCCCATCATTTCTGGTTTTGTTTTCATTTAGCAAAAATGTGTTTTGCTTCAGTCAAATTCCATTGAGAATTCCTCCTTTTTTCAAACCAACAAATACCTGAAATATAAAATAATTGATAGTGTGTATGAAAAAGGCTTTGGACGAAATGTCTTAACTATTGGATGAAATAGCATTGGATGAAATGGTCCTTGGATGAAATTACCTGTATCCTCCTACCCCATTTGGGGTGGGCAGTGGTGGTCCTAAGGAGGCCTGATAGGGTAGGAGCAGACCTGCATGCTGGCAATAGATGTGTGACATCTGCCTTCCTGAGACCCTGTGACTACTCAGGGATCTGGTCCTGCATCTGAGTAGTCACAGGGTCTCAGGAAGGCAGATGTCACACATCTATTGCCAGCATGCAGGTCTGGACTAGAAGCTTCCAGTTTCACCAAAAACTTGCTCTTACCATCCATATCCTATTACCGTCAGGCTTCTTAGTAGGTTAGGAAGAAGAGCCTTAGATGTAGCTTTATTTAAGGTGGACCTCAACTTGCAAGAAAGTGGCCCACACACTATGCATTCAAGACCATCCGCTGTGGCACATACATGTGACATGCAGGATCTGGCATTGAAATTGCAATGAACTGTCAGTACCTGTGATGACCTGGTGACTTGTCCAGGGTGTACCCCACCTCTCACCCATAGTCAGCTGGGATAGGCTCCAGCTTGCCTGTGACCCTGTAGAACAGGATAAGCAGCTACAGATGATGGATGGATGGATGGATGGATGGATGGATGGATGGATGGATGGATGGATGGATGGATGGATGAACTGTCACTAACAGAGTTGGACCATATATCCAGTCCATCTGGTATTGGCCTCATCTGCCTCAGCAGCTGTTGGGAATCTGTGTGATGGTTCCTCCTCCATCTACTTTGTTGGTGGGGACTTGAAAGGGCTTCTGTTTGTCATAACCCTGACAAGGGTGGTGAAGGGGTTGCTGGCAATTGCCAAAGGTGCCACCCCAGATTCTGGTGGGTAGGGTTATCCATTTCCCCTTGGTAGGCTTTGGCTCCAACCTGTCCTACCCCAGTGCCCCAAACAGTTGATAATGTCAATAAAATAGACTTCATGTCAAAACTCAAAGGGATTTCCTAGTTCTGTCAGGAGCATTTTTGTCAAGAGAACTTTATTTATATTGCAATATTTGCAACAAGTTGTATTTGGCAAGTGGCTCTGTTCTGGGACCTCCCTACCCTTCCATGTGCATACATGGAAAGCCTTGGGTCAGGGAGAGCACACTTCCCTGCCCTACCATGTGCCTATATGGAAAGGCTAAAGAAGGGATAGCTACAGCAAACACCCCACCCCCACAGAGTACAGAACAGAGCAGGCATCAATGACAACAGAGATGACATTGATTAAGGTTGGAATATAGGACCTCCATGCCCTTCCACATGCCTATGAGGAAAGCCTTGAGGCAGAGAGAGCACACCTCCCTGCCCTTCCATGTGCCTGCATGAAAAGGCTAAAGCAGGGATAGTGGCAGCATTGGAAATTGCATGAATTAAGGGACATCCCTCCCCTTTCATGTGCCTATGTGGAAAGCCTTGAGGCAGGAAGTGCACACCTCTCTGTCCTTCCATGTGCCTACATGGAAAGGCTAAAGCAGGGAGAACAGCAGCAAAGACTGCTTCTATTAGAAGGTCTGTATAAGACTGAAGCACCCACCCCTTAATTACTTGATTATGCAGAGGTGGGAGAGTGAAAGGGAAACTGACATCATTGCCTGTGATTTCTCTCTCTGAAGGCCATTTACCAGGAGGTGAATAGATGGGTTTTCAAGTAAGCTGAAGGTGGATGGATCCAAAAGTGCAGATGAAATTGAATTCCTGTGACAAGTCCTTTAATGGAGGATGGCTGCCTTTGTGGGATTTGAATCAGTGAACTATAAAGGCACCAAAATGTGAAGTGAACAACATTGATTATATTGTTACAGTGACACCTATCAAGGGGTTGGCTATGTTAGGCAGTAAGTGAACATGTAGTTCTCGAAGTTGATGTGTTGGAAGCAGAAAAATGGGTGAGCCTAAAGATCTTAGCATCTTTGACAAGGGCCAAATGCAATGGTTAGATGACTGGGTCAACACATCTCCAAAATTGACATTCCACCTGAAGTTCTCAAGTGTGCGAAGGAGACACTCACCAAGGAGCTGCATGAATTTCTGTGCCTATATTGGAGAGATGCGAACATCATCACTCTCTACAAAAACAAAGGTGACAGATGTGATTGCAACAACTATCATGGCATCTCACTGCTCAGCTTTGTGGGGAAACTCTTCACCAGGGTAATCTTGCCCAGACTTCAGATCCTTGCTGAAAGAGTATACCCTGAGTCACAGTGTGGCTTCAGAGCTCAGAGATCAACCACTGACATGGTGTTCTCCATGGGACAACTCCAAGAAAAGTGCAAGGAGCAGAGAAAGGCCTTGTACATTGCCTTTATCAATCTTACCAAGGCATTCTACCTCATGAGCAGGGATGGTCTCTTCAAGATCCTGGCAAAGATTGGATGTCCTCCCACCTTGCTCAGCTTGGTAAGATCTTTCCATGAGGACATAAAGGGAACCATCATGTACGGCAGCACAACATTCGAGCCATTTGACATTTGCAGCAGAGTCGAGCAGGGCTGTGTCCTTGCTCCAACCTTGTTTGGAATTTTCTTCTCTGTCCTGCTGAAGCATGCCTTTGGAAAAGCCACAAAGGGCTTTGCACAAGGTCTGATGGTAACCTTTTCAACCTGTCCAGACTCCATGCCAAGACGAAAGTACAGTTGAGACTCCTCAGGGACCGCCTCTTTGCTGTCAATGTGGCACTCACCACCCACACAGCAGAAGACCTGCAGCAACTCCTGAATTGCTTTGCTACAGCCTGCAATGCATTTGGCCTCACCATCAGCCTAAAGAATGCAGGTGATGGGACAGGATGTAGACAAACTGCTCTCTGTCAGCATTACTGACTACAAGCTAGAGGTAGTCCATGAGTTTGTGTACCTGGGTTCTACAATCTCCGACACCCTGTCCCTGGAGGCCGAGCTCAACAGATGCATTGGAAAGGTGGCAACAACACTGCCCAGGCTGACAAAATGAGTCTCGGCAAACAGCAAGCTGACAGAGCACACCAAAGCCCAGGTTTACATGGCATGTGCGGTGAGCATGCTCTTTTATGGCTGTGAATTGTGGTCCCTGTGCTCACACCAGGAAAGAAGATTCAATGCATTTCATATGCCCTGCCTGAGGACCATCCTAGGCATCTCATGGAGCGACCATGGACCCAACAGCATAGTGCTTCTGATGGCAGGGGTTCCCTCTATGTTTACCCTCCTGAAACAGAGATGCATGTGTTGGTTGGGACACGTCACTTGTATGAAGGACAGCCATATTCCCAAGGACCTCCTTTATGGATGTTAGGACTAGGACTGTTTTGGCCTCTAGAGGCCGCTGTTATTTCCTTTCGTGTCATGTTTGTTTTGGCCTCTAGTGGCCGCCACTGTTCCTGTGTTTTGTGTTGTGTTAATTGCCTGTTTAGTCCTGATTATTTTCACCTGTGTCCTTAATTAGTTTGTGTATTTATACCCCCTGAGTTCAGTCCTCTTTTCACGGAGTCTTTGTGCTGTTATGTTTATCTCCAGTTTCCTCTGTACCGTGTTCTTTATTTTGCATTTTGCTTTTCTTTTGGATCTAGTAGTTACTGTGTTTTTTGGATCTTCTGAGCTTTGGTATTTTTGCCTTTTCTTTTCTGTTTTTTGGCTTTTGTTTTGTACTTTTGGATTTTTTTATTTTTTTTCCCTTATATCTTCTGAGCGTTTTTGTATTTTTACTTTTTGGACATTTTCTGTACATATTGTAAATAAAACTTTTTTATACTTTTTCTACTTCTGCCTCACGCCTCTGCATTTGAGTCATCCCCCTGGTGGCCTAGTGGGGGTTTGCTGGATTATCACACCAACGAACCAGGTTCGAATCCCAGCAAAACCTTAACAATGGAGAGTTGGCAGCAGGGAAAAGGCCAACAGGAAGATCCCAATTGCACTTCAAAGACACTTGTAAACATGACCTCAAGGCACTTGGCATCAACACCAACACCTGGGAGGCAGTCACTGGAGGCAGACATGCCTGGAAGCATGAAGTGCTAAAGGGACTCACACAGTTTGAAACTGAGTTAATGTGGCAAGCTGAGGAGAAACAACTCCAGAGGAAGGCCCTGCCACCAGCAGAGAGACCTGCCTCAGCCTTCATCTGCACCCACTGTGGCAGGGACTGTCACTCCCACATTGGACTCCATAATCACAACAGATGCTGTTCCTAGATAGATGCCCAGGCCACAACCCCATAATCCCTCAGGATTGTTGGATGCCCACTAGGTGACTGGGGTCAACAAATCTCCAAAGTTGTAGGTCATGTATGCAGTGATTGTCTTTCCTTGGACCACTTTCTGATAGATAACAATGAACCACAGAAGAGCACATGTCGCACAAATTTCTGAAAAAGTTAATTCTGGCTATGATAGAAAGTTATTAGAACACACAGCACATCACATCTTGCTTTGTATGGGCTGAGGAACTGCAGACTGGTCAGGGCACTCATGCTGACTCCTATCTGCCAAGGAAAGTGCCAACAATAGGCATGTGAGCATCAGAACTGGACCATGGAGCAATGGAAGAAGGTGGCCTGGACTGGGTTTGAGCAGGCATCAATGATACAGAAATGACATTGATTAAGTCAGACAGCATAAAAGGGGAGGAGTTGGGGTGGAGGTGGGTTGCAAAATGGCTTGCAGAGGAAGCAGCCAAGGTAGGCAGGTTAAAGCAGCTTAAATAAGGCAATCTATGAGAAATATGGCAATAGAATATGTAGAAGGGAATCAGCTGAGCTGACAGTTGATGTGGGCTGGATTGAGATCAGCTACAGTCAGCTGATGTAGCTGGGACTGAGGGCTGAGCTTGACTTCTTGGCCTGCCAGAATTATGCTATGCTCAAATTCTGTCAGGACCACTTTCGTGAAGGAAACTTTATGTACATTGCAATATTTGCAACAAGTTGTATTTGGCACAGGTGGCATGGTAGTGTAGTGGTTAGTACTGTCACCTCACAGCAAGAAGGTTCTAGGTTTGAGCCCAATGGCTGATGGAGGCCTTTCGGTGTGGAGTTTGCATGTTCTCCCTGTGTCTGTGTGGGTTTCCTCCAGGTGCTCTGGTTTCCCCCACAGTCCAAAGACATACAGGTTAGGCTAATTGGTGGCTCTAAATTGACTGTCGGTGTGAGTGTGAATCATTGTTTGTCTCTATATGCTAGCCCTGCAGTGATCTGGTGACTTGTCTAGGATATACTCTCACCCGTAGTCAGCTGGGATAGACTCCAGCTTGCCCGTGACCCTGCACAAGCTAAGCAGTTATGGATAATAGATGGATGGATGGATTTGGTGGGTGGTTCTGTTCTGGGAGTTCCATGTGCATATGTGGAAAGCCTTGGGACAGGGAGAGCACACCTCCCTGTCCTACCATGTGCCTACATGGAAAGGTGAAAACTGGGAGAGCCACAGCAAACCCCCTCCAAAACCACCACACCAGGCAGACCTCCCTGGCCTTTCATGCTTTCATGGAACAGCCAGCAGGAGGAATGAATGGGGGTAGGTCAGGCTGAATGGCACTGCCTCCATGCACAGTTGGTGAAATTATGAAATTCAAAGCGGGACAAGAATCAGCCATTTTCAGATTCAGAAGCCCTTTATTGTCACTAGTCACATGTACCAGCGAAATTAGCCGTCAACCTGTACGAACATATACAACATACAATTGACATGGGATAGACAGGACAGGAAGACAGGGATAAAGATAAAAAGGAAACACAACATGAGGAGAGAGATTTGTTGTCCAAGCCTGGCTGTTCAAATAATTAAATTACCCAGTGCAGAGGACCATGTGAGGTGCATCACAAATCCATTAATAATGGAATTGAGGAGTGCCCTTGTTAACGATGTTTACAGCTGACTCACTGCCACAACACAATTTGCTTTGTTGATCAGTGTTTACCCCACAGAAGACACGCTACACGATTGGGTCGATTCCATTAGAGCAATGGAAGAAGTGTTAGCTGGCAAGGATGACAATACTTTTGGCCATGCATCTGCAAACCACTGATTATTGACCCCCCCCAACCAATGGAAGGAGCTGCATTTGTGAACAGTGTAATTGCTAATAGAGATTCCAGGTTTTCATTATAGAAGAATATCATTCCATTTACCCAACAAAAGGAGACCAGAACTGGCATTCAGATCTGCAGCCTGTATCCAAACTCACCATATCATGGAGTTCTCTACAGGTTTAGAGAGGTCAAGAAGCCTGGATACAAAGGAGCATCCCTGGGGAATAACATGCATTGCATAATTAAGATGCCCAAACATAGAAGCAATTCCCTTTTTGAAGTTGCTATTGCCTCCTGCACTTCTCATGACCTCTCTGATACAATTTGATTTTCTGAGAGGCAGTGAAGCTGCATCCGGTTGCTGTCTAAGGTGATGTCTAGAAATTTTATAGTCTGGAGAGGTCCTGATGTTTTCTCTTCAGATAGAGGAATACCCACCCATTTTGTAAATAGATGTTTGAGCTCTGAGATACATCAGTTTAGCTTTGAATTGAGTAGTCAACTAGCAAAAGTCATCTGAGGTGAAGCATGAAAGCAATTAAAGTTGTTAAGGAGGGTCCAGTAAAGAGTCTCTGACAAAGACTCAAATACCTTTGGGCTGCTGCGACAACCGAAGGTGAGCCTGACTAAGAAATACACCCTATCTCTCCATTTAGCCAAATAAATGCTAATGTGAAGGGTGTAAAGGCATGACATGAATGAAACTATTGATGCTTTGAGCTTCATCATGATGAAGAGCAGATAAATCAATTATTAGGCATTTCCCCCCCCTCTTTTTCTCATCTCTCTCCAAAATATTTAGAGGGAGCTATACCTATAGGGTAAATGCAAGTTGTCAGACTGAGTCATTGGGTCATGACATCATCGTTCTGTGACACAGGAGCTGGCCCTATGGCTAATTTGGGAGCATGGAGGATGTCAACAAACCTGCTGTTGCCAGGAAACGTGAACTTGTAGAGGGAGCCGAATAGAGTTCAGAGCTTGGATTCTGGAGTTCATGGTGGCAAGGTGGATGCTGGACAAGGCTGACAAGGAGTTATTTGGGTCCACAGATGTGGCTACTGGGCTTAGACTCGTGCTTTCTTGGCAGTGGAGTGGCCAGAGCTGGGACTATACAGAGGTGCAGGCAGTGTTTTCATTTTTGGCAGCTTCCCTAGGAGCAGAGGAGTTGAAAATATCTGCAGCTGGGGGCTTGATGCGGATGCCTCCTGTGACAATGCAAACAATTCCTCGAGGGAAGCTCCAACTGGAGCCACAATGCTATTTATTAACAAGATTTCCAGGAGCCTGGGTGCAGGCCATTCATTAATCCTGGGAGCAGGACGTCTACTTGCCAAACGAGAGCTCTGGTGAATGGAAATGGTGCTCACTTGCAAAATGGCTTGCAGAGGAAGCAGCAAAGGTAGGCAGCTTAAATAAGGTGCTCTATGAGAGATATGCCAATAGAATGCATAGAAGGGAATCAGCTAAGTTGACAGTTGATGTGGGCTGGATTGAAATCAACTGCAGTCAGCTGATGTAGCTGGGATTGAGGGCTGAGCTTGACTTCATGGCCTGCCAGAACTACACTATGCTTGATTTATGCAATTGCACTTTTTGATCACACAATTATAGAAGCGAGTTATTGATAATCATGCTATCTGTTATCACCCAAATGAGGATGGGTTCCCTTTTGAGTCTGGTTCCTCTCAAATTTCTTCCTCATGTAATCTCTGTCATGTCAGCTCATGCCCAAAACTCTATTTCCCCTAATGTGCAGTGGTCATCCAAAATGGCCACCATGCAGAATCTCTGGAATATTGAGTAAATTCTCTCACCTGGTTCTCATTACTTCCACATCACTGTCCACTATTTATAGACACCACACACACAATCATTGCAAAGTATTGCTCAATACACTCATGTCTGTTCATACCAAGCCTTCTATTTGTGGTATTACTCTTGTTTTTTGACAAACATTTGGATTTTGGAGTTTGCCTTTTGTTTCTGCCTATACCAGTCTGTTTGTACATTGCATGACCATTACTTTTCGACCGTTTCTGAATCTGCCTGACATTTTGGATTTGTTCACCAGTCTGTTTTCATTTAAACTCTATCTGTAATTCATCCTACTATCACCTGCAATTCTGACAATCTCAAGGAGTTTTTCTGTCATGCTCTGACTTCCACTCCGGAGATTTATTATCTCCCAGTTCAGTGCTAATCCGGATCTGGGATGGGACTTTCATCTTGCCGGCATTCACTTCCTGGTTTGCTCTGCTGTGTATAAAAAGGCCGTTCTCAGAAGGGGACCTTGCCAGAACGTCTCTTTGTTTTTTCACGTCGTCTCTGCGCCATTATTGGTTCTTGGATTTTTGCTCTCTGTTTTGCCTGTTTCTTGTCACAGTTTTTTGCACGATGTTTTTGTCTTTTTTCATTTTTGTTGTATGTTTTTGTCTCAAGTTTTTTTTGTATGGACTATTTTTTATGCTAGCTTTTTTTGTCCTCGTTTTTTTGTCCCTAGTTTTTTCTGGATTATTTTTGGTTTATTTTTTTACTCCTATTAAAAGGAGCTATTTTTGGTTCATTTTTTACTCCTGGGTGGCATGATGGTGTAGTGGTTAGCACGGTCGCCTCACAGCAAGAAGGTTCTTGGCTTGAACCCAGCGGCTGGCGAGGGCCTTTCTGTGTGGAGTTTGCATGTTCTCCCCATGTCTCCCCGTGTCTGCGTGGGTTTCCTCTGGGTGCTTTGGTTTCCCCCACAGTCCAAAGACATGTGGTTAGGTTAATATGGGACGGCCTTGAGTGAGGCACCTAACTCCCAACTGCTCCCCGGGCGCTGTTAGCATGGCTGCCCACTGCTCTGGGTATGTGTGTGTGCTCATTGCTCATGTGTGTGTGCATGTGTGTGTTCACTGCTTCAGATGGATTAAATGCAGAGAGGAAATTTCACAAGTGTGTGATGAATACAGTTGTGCTTTCTTTCTTCTTTTTTTATTATTGGATTTACTGGTCTGTGTTCTGCTCTTGGATCCTACTCACCATATCACACCACCCTTAACAGTATGTTCTGGCCAACATGGATCCTGCAGAACTGAACCATCTGAGAACAGCTATGCAGCAGCAAGGAGCCCTCCTCGGGACCCACAAACAGGAACTCAAGCAGATCACCCAGAATCTGGCCACCCTGTCCAACTCACTCAACCTTCTAGTCACACAACTCCAGCACTCCCATGCCATGCCTACCCCTGCCCAGCCGCCTCCTTCTTCACCTCCCGCCACCGCCGCTAGCTATGAACTGAGACTTCCTTTGCCTCAGCCCTACAGTGGGGAACCAGGTACCTGCAAATCTTTTCTGTCTCAGTGTTCACTGATCTTGGAGCTACAACCTATGGCTTTCCCCACAGAATGCTCCTGGGTAGCTTATGTCATCACGCTCCTCACCAGCAAGGCCAGGGAATGGGGAACAGCGGTCTGGGATGCTGACATGTCCTTTTCTTCCAGCTTCAAGGAGTTCTCTGAGGAAATGAGGCGAACATTCGACCGCTCTCTGTTCAGTCGGAAAGTGGCTAGGGAGCTCATGGAGCTGTGGCAAGGGCCCCGGCTCTACTTCAGACTATGCCATCAAGTTCCGGATGTTGGCGGCATCATACGACTGGAACAAGAGTGCCCAGGTCGACGCATTCCTACATGGCTTGTCCGATGTCATCAAGGATGAAATGGTATCTCGGGAACTGCTGTCGGACCTCGTCACTCTCATGGACCTCGCCAATTGTATCGACGCTCAGGTCCTACAACAGCGGAGAGAGAAGAGCTGCCTCAGCTTCAACTTCTCTCCACCTCCCGCCTCATCCGTCGAACCTATGCAGGTAGATCGGTTACAGGTGTCAGCCAAGGAATGACTGTGCTGGCGGAACATGGGGGCCTGTTTCTACTGCAGTCAGCAAGGACACATCTGCTGAGCCTGCCCGCTAAAAAGGACGAGCCCACCAGTTAATCGAGGGGTCCTGGTGGGCAATGCTTGGAACCAGTCCCCTGCTGACCAACTGTTGCTCCCCGTAATCATCACGCACAACAACTGGCATCACCATCTTCAGGCACTCGTCGACTCTGGGGCGGACAGGAACCTGATCTGCTCCGCCACCGCCAAGGATCTCAGAATCCCGTTACTCGCCCTCAAGGTCCCTCTCACTGTCCTGACACTCAGTGGCACTGGCTTGACCACCATCACTCACCTCACCACCCCGCTCACCCTAAGGATTTCAGGCAATCACTCCGAAACTATACAACTTCACGTCATGAACCCTCACGTTCCCATTATTCTTGGACTACCCTGGTTGATGCAGCACAACCCCCACTTAAACTGGACTGATCACACCATCTTAGGCTGGAGTCCTTCCTGCCTGGCCTCCTGCCTGAACTCTGCTCTGCCTCCTCCCAAACCACCACAGCTCTCAGTCAGCGAGTTTCCCGACCTCCCTCACGTGCCTCCAGAATATCTGGACCTCAAGCCAGTTTTTAGTAAAACCCGAGCAGTGTCCCTCTCTCCTCACAGGCCTTATGATTGCGGGATTGACCTCCTGCCCAGGATGGCGCCACCCAAGGGACATCTCTACTCTCTTTCCCCAGCCGAATGACAGGCCATGGAAAAGTACATCACAGAGTCACTGGCAGCTGGGATCATTCACCCTTCCCCCTCTCCAGCAGGGGCAGGGTTCTTCTTCATCGAAAAGAAGGACAAGTCACTCCGTCCCTGCATTGACTATTGAGGTCTCAACGCCATCACAGTCAAGAACCGCTACCCACTACCGCTCATGACCACAGCCTTCGAGCTACTCCAGGGAGCTAAGGTATTTACTAAACTGGACTTGCGCAATGCCTATCACCTAGTTAGGCTCAGGGAAGGGGACGAGTGGAAGACGGCCTTCAACACCACCACAGGCCACTATGAGTACCTCGTAGTCCCTTTCGGCCTGATTAACATGCCCGCGGTATTCCAGGCATTAGTTAACAACATCTTGAGAGACTTTAACACCTTTTGTCTTCATTTACCTGGAGGACATCTTGATTTTCTCTTGCTCCCTGGAGGAACATCGGGGTCACATTCGGCAGGTTCTTCAATGCCTGTTAGAGAACAAGCTGTTTGTTAGGGCAGAGAAGAGCGAGTTCCACCAAGGCTCTGTCTCATTCCTGGGTTTCATCATCTCTCCAGCAAAGATCCAGATGGACCCCTTCAAGCTGGAGGCAGTCACTGACTGGCCCACCCCATCTTTGAGACGAGAGCTCCAGTGCTTCCTGGGGTTCGCCAACTTCTACAGGCACTTCATCCGCGACTTCAGCATGGTGGCCGGGCCTCTCTCAGCCCTGACCTTGACCAAGACCAAGTTCAAGTGGGCGGAGGAAAAAGATAAAGCCTTTTCCAGGCTCAAGCACAGGTTTACCACAGCACCCATTC
The DNA here is from genome assembly GCF_027579695.1 of Neoarius graeffei. Lineage (NCBI taxonomy): Eukaryota > Metazoa > Chordata > Actinopteri > Siluriformes > Ariidae > Neoarius > Neoarius graeffei. The sequence goes on along the minus strand of NC_083570.1, from coordinate 35,167,235 downwards.
TCACCATACCCGATCCAACCAAGCCGTTTATTGTCGAGGACGACACTTCCGAGTCAGGGGTTGGAGGTATACTATTCCAGAGGGCCAGTGATGACAAGGTCCACCCATGCTCCTCCTGCTGGCTATCCCCAGATGAACAGAATTACAACATCAGCAACCGAGAACTACTGGCTGTTAAACTAGCCTTGGAGGAGTGGAGGCACTGGCTTGAGGGGTTGGAGCTCCCCTTCCTAATCTGGACCGACCATAAGAATCTGGAGTACCTCAAGTCCTCCGAACATCTTAATTCCCGTCAAGCCCGTTGGTCTCTCTTTTTCTCCTGATTCAACTTCACACTCTCCTACCACCCAGGCTCCAAGAATGGCAAACCCGACACCCTGTCCAGGATGTTCTCTTCCCACCAAGAGGAGTCCAAGCTGCCCAAGACCATCCTTCCTCCAGGCTGCCTGGTGGGAGCTGCCATTCTAGAGGTTGAGAGGCTTGTGCAGAAGGCCCTGGAGCAGGACCCCAGTGAAGGTGACCCCAACAACACTCCTCCTAACCATCTGTTTGTTCCCTGTCCTGTGCAAACCCAGGTGCTGCACTGGGGTCATGGCTGCAAGCTGGCCTGTCATCCAGGAGCCGCCTGAACCCTGGCACTCATCCAGTAGTGCTTTTGGTGGCCATCCATCAAGGAGGATGTCCAGGAGTTCATGGCAGCCTGCGACACATGTGCCTGGAACAAGACAGCCAATCGACCCCCTGACGGCTTGCTAAGACCCCTCCTGACTCCACATCGACCTTGGTCTCACATCGCCCTGGACTTTGTCACAGGACTCCCCAACTCAGGTGGCAACACATGCATTGTCACTGTTATTGACCATTTTTCTAAGACCGTCCATTTCATTCCTTTGCCCAAGCTCCCCTCAACCAAAGAGATCGCAGAACTACTTGTCCACCACGTTTTCCGTCTACATGGTCTGCCTTCCGACATTGTTCTGACCGGGGTCCTCAGTTCACTGCGCAGTTCTGGAGAGCCTTCTGCAAACTCATCAGAGCCACCTGTAGTCTCTCCTCAGGCTTCCACCCACAGACCAACGGCCAGGCAGAATGGGCGTTGGTGGTTGCACTCAGGTGCATGGCGTCCAGGGATGCCAGTTCTTGGAGCAAGTACCTACCCTGGATTGAATATGCACATAACACTCCTCCCTTCCTCTGCCACAGGTCTATCTCCATTCCAGTGCTCACTAGGCTACCAACCACCACTGTTCCCCAGCCAAGAGGTCACCATACCCTCAGCCCAGCTTTTTATACGCCGCTGCAGGAGGATGTGGGCATTGGCCCGGAAAAGACTCATTCGCTCCGCACTTGCATCCAAGAGGTAGGCCGACAAACATTGCTCCAAGGCACCCACCTACCGAGTAGGTCAACGAGTTATGCTCTCCACATGCCACCTGCCACTTAGGACTGTTTCTCGCAAGCTAACACCCAGGTTCCTTGGACCCTTCCTCATCAAGAAGGTAAATCAACCCATGTTCTGTTTGATTGGCATTACCACTCACCATGCAACATGTTCACCCTACCTTTCATGTATCTTAGCTTAAAACTCTGGTCTCCAGTCCTAAGTTGTCTGATGGTTTGCCAGAATCTCTTCTGGAGGAAAGTCAAAGAGGAGCTGTTTATTCCCCATTTTGGAAGAAGTCTTCAGTGTCATTGCTTTGTTATAAAGTCAGAGGTCAAGCTGTAATGTTAAGTAGCCTTATTTACCTTATAGAAGAGAAAGTGAGTGAGCAGATTTTTACAGATTATTATTATTATTACATTTATTTATTCCCCTCAGTATGCACACTCAACTCTGCACCTTATGTTGTGTCTGCACTTTATGTTGTTTGTGTCATTTATTGTCTGTCTATTGTGTCATTTATTGTCTGCAGTGTTGCACTCATTGCACTCTTGCACTTTATGTTGTATTGTAGATTGTAGTCCTGTGATGTTTAATGTAGCACCATGGTCCTGGAGAAACAAAAAAAACAAAACAACCCCCCCCCCCAACTTTAACCTTATTGGAAATGATCAACTTCATTGTGGTATTGCATCACACATCCTATGGGCCTTGGCAGTCCTAATGTACATTCGAGAGAGAGAGAGAGAGAGAGAGAGAGAGATCTTTCCTAAATTCACTTCAGGATATTGAACTGTGTAACCACTTACCTACTATGCAGAGCGAAAGAGAAAGGAAGGGAGTGGGAGGTGCACAGAGAGAGAGAAAGAGAGACTGGCTGCCCGAAGGACCTGTATCAAAGCTCTGCTGTCCCCTGAGAGACAAAACAGCTCAAGCTCGTCAATCAGCTTTAGTCCGGTGGGCCTGGACCTCTCAGCACCACAAAGCACACATGTGGACACACACTCCCCCAAAACACACACACACACACTTCTGACAACGACAGTAAACAAAGCTACTCCAAACAAACAGCTGTGAAATGATTAAAATAGCTGATAAGGACAAATTCCAAACAATGGCTTGTGTGTGTTCTTCAGTATGTGTACCTTGTCTTTCCAAACTGTTTATGCATGATTATAGCATAATGAATCCCAGATAGCCAATAGTAAATGTGATATTGGCTAAGCGCTCAACAATCTTCCAGACTAAACAGCTGAGCGACAGAATTAGAGTATCTAGGCTGAAAAGTCAACATATAAAATTCTTCAGGTGCCATCGAAGTTTATGTTTGATAACTAGGTTTTGTGTTAGAGAATGTGCTTGAGGTCAAACAGTGGATTTACTGTTTTTGTTAGTCTCATATACAGGTGAGTATAGATCTTATCATCTGGGAAAATGTTAAAACTGTCAAAAAAATTTGTCAAGTGTAAATTTAAAATTTCTTGATAAGAGTTTGTATGGAAAAGAAAATTCTGCAGAAAACATTGAGACATTGCTGCCCCACTGCTGTATTCAAGAAATTATAATCACCCTTTATTTTTACTGTCAGTAGGATTATGTATAATGAGTTTATGTATTCAGATGCTCAAGCAAACCAGTCTACCGTAAGTGTAATACTAGTGTCTCTGAATTCTGGGATACATCTCAAGGAAAGGCCACACAGCTTCACTGCTTACTTCCTGCCTGCCATCATGCTGCAATTACCCACGATCCTCTAGCATCAACAATCCAGCGCATTGTGGAGAGGCTTGACCCCTGACCTCTAACCCCAGAATTAACCCTGGAGATCTGGAGGGGGAGTTTGTTGCTGCCCTCTCTTCTTGAGTTGGAAAGCACTCTGTTTCCCATGAGAATGTGCTGATTGGCGTAAGACGCGCTGGACTCACATCCTAACATGCACCATCTGGGCGTTTCCAACTTTTTCCAGCCAGGCCAGAGCATCCTAAAATGTACTTCTTGGGCCAACCCTGCAGCTTTTGACCTTTACACTGGGCCACTGTGATGCCTTCATGCTGCCGAAAATACACAACAGATAACTGCAACCAGCCTGATCCCAATAACTTAAGGATGAACAGAATGTTTTTCTTAGCATCTTTTTTCACTTTAAAAGCTGTTCCTAATATTGGGAATTTTGTGGGTTTGATGTTTGCTGATGGGTGGATCAGGGGTAGAGGGCACTCAGAGTCATTCAGAAGTGAACTGGGCTTGTGGAATGATCTTGAAATCTATCATCCTAAAAGTTCAATCACTTTGAATAAATTTTACCTGATCCATATATCCTGTTTCAATTCTCACTTCACCATGCTACTCACTAAATATCCACACTGGTATCCCATTTCAACAAGACATCAGCAGGGTAGACAATTCAGGTTGTTATAAAGACAAAAGGCCATGATTCAAACAATTGCCAAAGTTGCAATCAAGATCAAGCTGCAAATAAAGGCCCGGTCCCACTGCATTTATGGATGCAAAGAGGATGTAAAACGTAAAAAAATCTTTGCCATCCATTGGAAAATGCTATGCATCCGTTGTGTACTCATTGCATACGTGCTTCATACGCTCTATCCATCGAGCATCCGTCCACTGTGATTTCATCCGCGCAAAAAGTTTTGAGCTGCACAAAACTTTTATACAAGATGTAGTAGAGATGTATCAATGTAGCCTTCTTCAAAAACGAGATGTAGTAGAGATGTATCGATGTAGCCGCCAGCACGTCTTTCCGCTTTATGCTGACGGCGTGCGTGCTGCATCCCTTTATATCCGCGGAGCAGACGCAATTCATACCCCCCGCATGCGCAGTGAACGGTCTGCATCTGATATACATCCGCGCAACATCCCCTTTGTTTCCGTTAGGCGTACGTGATGCATCCCCTTCATCCGCTATGCATCCGCTCTTTCTGCTATGCGTCCGTTTCTCAGTTATCACTGGTAACCCCTTCGGAGCTGTCATCCACTTCCATCCGCTTTCATCCGCTAGGCTTCCTATGAACATGCGTTTAACACCCCCGCTATATACTACCCACGTCCGTTCTTTTCCGTTCTGTTTTTGCAAATTTTCGCCAATTTTGTCCATTTCTGGAGCGGATGAAAACGGATAGAGCCACCCCCGAAATTTTGCTCGTCCGCTGTGTCCTTTTTGCATACGTTGTGTCCATCGGCCAGTGGGACCGCCTTAACACTCCAGCTCTTTCCTGGCTGAGTGAGAACAGTTTAAGCATTTAGTTTTATCCAGTTAAACAAACACAGTGTAAGAGATAACTACTAGGTATCATTACTACAGTTTCTCTTTAACACCTACCAGATCACACAACATTCTCAGTGGAAATTGGAAATGTTTTCCTAAAGAATATAGAGAAGAATACTGAATCCTGATCATGTTATCATTCAAGAACTGCTCTGATTTTACACTCATAGATAAAGATTCTTATAGGATTCATTGGCGAGTTAAGGTTCTTTGCAAAAGAAATTCTTCATATTCCTCTTCTCTGTTTATTATTATATGATTCTGGCATTCTTTCTTTAAACAATTAAAGACTGCACTAAATATGTCCAAATCAGGCTCATTTAAGTGCCTATTAAAAGTGGATAGCCTTTCTGTAATATCTAAAAAAAAAATTCTCAGGCCATTCTCTGGCTGGGCAGTTATTTAATTTGAGGGGATGCCCTAGCAAATAATGTGCATAAAATCGCACACTTCACACAGTCAAGCAGACAGAGGAAGTCTGCGTGCACATGGGCAGGCTTACCATGACCATGCACTGACAGTTACATCATCTTGTCACTAAACAAACAGCTGATCACACCGAGTTGCTTGCTGACTGCCAATTGTTACGGCATGGGCTCGTTCACACACCGGAACATAAGAAGGGGGATGCAACACAAGGGTTTAAAGTTCAAACAAAAATATGTTTATTAACCAATACAAAATATAACAACTCAAAAGTGTCTAGGGCATGAATGTAGTGATGGTCGTGCCTGAGTGGATGTGTGTGTCAGTATATGGTAAATGTTGAGGCAAAGAAAAAGAGAGGGAGGAGAAAAAGAGCAAAAAGCTAGAAAATAGGAGGACAACAAAGAGTGCCCACACAAAGAATAAAAGTGCCTGCCAGAGAGTGAGCGAGACCCCACCTTATAGGCCATACCACCTACACAGGTGTACTTAATGATCTAGCCTAATCAGTCAGGCCCAGACCTACCCATGCACTGGCAGACTGGTGCCTGAAGGGGGCCCAAGGGGTCGTCACACCTCCCTCCCTAAAAAGAGGTTTGTTGAAGACAAAACCTCAACAAAACAAACCAAAGAAAAACCTCTTGTGTTCCCTTCAGAAACACACCACATCTTCCTTCATCCTGGCACCTAGGAGAAAGAGACAGGTCTAGAAAAAACAAAAAAGAAAAAAAAAACCACTACTAAACTCTAGACAACGCATCAGCGATGATATTATCCCTGCCCCTGACGTGCTGAATCTTGAGCGGGTAACGCTGGAGAACTAAACTCCAACACATGATGCATTGATTCTGGTTTCTCATTCGATCAATAAAAAACAGTGGGTTATGATCAGTGTATATGATTATTGGAGTTGAAGAGAACCCCAAGTAAACTTCAAAATGTTGAACGGCAAGAATTAACGCAAGTGCCTCTCGTCCTATGGTGGAATAGGCTTGCTGGTGGCGATTAAATTTCCTTGAATAGTAGCATACTGGGTGTTCTACACCATCTGAGTCATACTGTAATAACACAGCACCACCCTCACTGGCATCCACAGCAAGACAAAAGAGGCAATCAAAGTTGGGTGCTTGCAACACAGGAGAGGTAGCTAACACACTCTTCAGAAGAGTTAGCAATAAATTCTTCAGGAGTTGCCATAATTCAGCAGTAAGAACTAACTGAATTAACATGTCAAACAGATACAAAAACAACCCACAAACTACAAAACACCACTGTAGCTAAGTGCGAGGCTATCTATCCCCCTAATAGGCGCTAACCCTACTAATGTGGTTGCTCAATAATTAAAAAAAAAGATGAGGCACACAGAAAAGAAAAAACCCTAAGGCACACACCACAGGCTACAGTGATTTCCCACACAGCATACAAGCTGCAATCAACCGTTACAAGCCTAACACAAAAAACTGGCGACACTACGCCCCCAAAATACAAAACTAAGCATACACTAAACATAAAGTTCACGTATGCATTCACTACTGTTTTTTTTTTTTAAAGATTTTTTTTGGGCCTTTTTCCACCTTTATTGGACAGGACAGTGTAGAGACAGGAAATGAGTGGGAGAGAGAGACAGGGAGGGATCGGGAAATGACCCCGGGTCGGAACCGAACCCAGGTCCCCGGACCCACGGCACGGCGCCCCAGCCAGCCGAGCCACGACGCCCCCCTTCACTACTGTTTAACTGTAGGCTAAGTTTCAAAAGCACACATATGCCTACACACAGTAGCAACCAGAAATTTAGCCTCTACAACAAAGTAGGCAAAGTCTAAATAGCCTACACGTTCGCTTGTGTAACCTAGAAATCACCAGATAGGCTACACAAAATAAATGAAGAACATGAATCGATCTAAAAATAGATCAGCATGTTCTAAACAAACAAAGCGGAAAGCCGCTACCACAGCGAACGCTAATCAAACAATATTACCAGCTACACAAACAACTCTACTCGCCCATTCACAGGCCGAGCTCAAATGCTTCACATACATCCAGTCGAAGCCTCAGTTGGTCGCTGCTAAATCTTCTATGCACAGTTCTCTGGTGTCCTAAATTACACAAGCTCACCTGGCTAGTCTTCCAGGGCTTGCTGGCCTCGGGGCGACTGGTTAACGCTGAACTCATTGCACTTTACTGCACGAAGCATAACCCCGACAGGAGTGCGAAACTCCGGACCAGGATTACCCCTCAAAACAACAAACTAAAATAATAAACGAAAGAAACAAACAGTGCTCCGATGGAAGGGAAACCCAGCTGAAGCACTCTTCCTAACCAGAGACTGATGCTAGCTGCACAACCAACAGAAGCTCACCTGAATGCACGCGAGGCTATGGTCCCGTTTCACCACCTGTTTACAGGCTCCCGGACGAGGCCCCAATTATGTTACGGCATGGGCTCGTTCACACACCGCAACATAAGAAGGGGGACACAACACAAGGGTTTAAAGTTCAAATAAAAATATGTTTATTAACCAATACAAAATATAACAACTCAAAAGTGTCTAGGGTATGAATGTAGTGATGGTCGTGCCTGAGTGGTTGTGTGTTTGTGTCAGTATATGGTAAATGTTGAGGCAAAGAAAAAGAGAGGGGGGAGAAAAAGAGCAAAAAGCCAGAAAACAGGACAACAAAGAGTGCCCACACAAAGAATAAAAGTGCCTACCTTATAGGCCGTACCACCTACACAGGTGTACTTAATGATCTAGCCTAATCAGTCAGGCCCAGACCTACCCATGCACTGGCAGACTGGTGCCTGAAGGGGGCCCAAGGGGTCGTCACACAATATTTATTAGTTTGTTCCTGCGTTTCCTTTCCTTTGCAAAATAATGTCTTTTCTTCTCGCTTTCCATCACTGTAGTCGGTCTTTCACATTTCATTCACACACTCATGTCCTCCATTTTCCTGTCCTGTTTCAAATTTGTGTCCCACAATGCCTTGTGCAAATGGGGAAAGCTCACTACGTGATGGATGATGTAGTCTCTTGTTTTGTGTCATGGTGAAGCAAGAAAACATAGCAGAGAATTTAGGGCCACGTGGCCCTAAATTCATTAATTGTTCTAGTTAAAAAACAAAACAAAAAAATGAATAAAATTGGAAGTCCGTGATTCAAATTCACTAGCTTTCGGGCCACTAATCAAAAATAATTGGGTGTTAGGGAAAATTCTTTTTATGACCTACACTTGAAAAATCTGAAAGGCAGTACAGCTTTAAGTAATCAATAATAATAATAACAATAATAATAATAATAATAATAATAATAATAATAATAATATGATGGCTGCCCACTGCTCTGGGTATGTGTGTGTGCTCATTGCTCATGTGTGTGTGCATGTGTGTGTTCACTGCTTCAGATGGGTTAAATGAGGAGAGGAATTTCACAAGTATCTCATCTCATCTCATCTCATCTCATTATCTCTAGCCGCTTTATCCTGTTCTACAGGGTCTCAGGCAAGCTGGAGCCTATCCCAGCTGACTATGGGCGAAAGGCGGGGTACACCCTGGACAAGTCGCCAGGTCATCACAGGGCTGACACATAGACACAGACAACCATTCACACTCACACCTACGGTCAATTTAGAGTCACCAGTTAACCTAACCTGCATGTCTTTGGACTGTGGGGGAAACCGGAGCATCCGGAGGAAACCCACTTGGACACAGGGAGAACATGCAAACTCCGCACAGAAAGGCCCTCGCTGGCCATGGGACTCGATACCGGACCTTCTTGCTGTGAGGCGACAGCGCTAACCACTACAGCACCGTGCCGCCCACAAGTGTAAGTGTGATCAATAAAAGTTCTTCTTCTTCTTCTTCTTCTTCTTCTTCTAACTCCAAATCATAAAAAGTTGGGATGATATGTTGAAACTGAAATTAAAACTGAAAACAATGATTTGGAAATAATCTTTGACTTGTATCACACTCAAAACAGCAGCACGTTATTTGATGTTTTACCTCATTCATTTTATTGTGGTTTTTTTCTTCAAAATAAACACCTATTTCAAATTAGATTCTTGCAACACGTTTCAAAATAGTTGGAACAGTGAAGTATTTACCACTTTTTAATGTTGCCATTCCTTCTCATAATATTTACAAGATGTTTAATGACTGAAGACACCAATTGATGAAATGTTTATGATGTTATTTTGTCCTATTCTTCCTGTAAACAGGTCTTAAAGTGTGCAACAGTACAGAGACATCATTGTCATAATTTTCATTTCAAAATTCGTCACACATTCTCTATTGGGGACAGAGGGGACAGGCACCCTCTTCGTCCACAGTCATACCTTTGTAATATGTGCACAATGTGGTTTTGCATTATCTTTTTGGAATACCCTTGGAAAAGATTTCACCTTAAAGGCAGCATATGTTGCTCTAAAATCTCAGTGTACTTTTCTGCATTAATGCTGCCATTACAGAAACGTAAGTTACCTTTGAGAAAGGCACTGACACAACCTTCTCAAGCACACAGCATCTATTTCTTACAAAAAGACCTGGAATAATGATTCATCTGACCACAATATGCATTTCCACTGTGTGATGGTCCATCCCAGATGCCTCTGAGCCCAAAGAAGTTGACAGCACTTCTGGACACAGTTAACATAAAGCTTCCTTTTTGCACAGCAGTTTTAACTGGCATTTGTGGATGTAACTCCGTATTGTAGTGCTTGATAAAGGTTTGCCAAAGTAATCCTGGGGCCATGTGGTTATACAGTATCAGCTATTGATGAATGATGGTTCTTGATGCAGTGCCATCTGAGGGATCAGAGATCACAGGTGTTTGGCTTAGGCATGTGCCATTGCCCTTTCCAAACCAAAATTCCTCCAGATTCATTGAATTGTTTCATAATATTATGCACCGTCGAAAGTGAAATATCCAAATCATACATTGTTTTTAAACATTTCAATAATTTTCTCATGCATTTGTTGACAAACTGGAGATCCTTGGCCTATTTCTCCTTAAAGACTAGGCCTTTTCTGGATACTGATTTTGTACCAAATAATTTACAATCACTTGTTGACATCACCTGTTTCAAATCACATAATTATTTAATTGTTTTATCTCATTACTAGCCCTAAATTGCCCATACCAACTTTTTTGAAAGTATTGCAGGCCTGAAATGCAAGAATGGATATATTAACAAATGAAATTAAGTTGACCAGACAAAGCATGAAATATCTTGGGTTCATACTGTCTGCAATGAAATACAAGTCAAATTAAATTTAGAAATCACTGCTTTCTTTTTATATTTTTATTTTTCATACTATCTCAACCTTTTCTGATTTGGTGTTGAATTATTATTGGCACTAGACTGGCACAGAGGGCAGCATTGTCATCTCACAGCTCCATGGTTCCCAGCTCAATCCTGGGCTTGGTTTGTTCTGTATATACTTTGTAAGTAGATTTTTCTACTCGAAATGTCCCCCTAAATGAATAAGTCTGTGTGTATGGTGTCCTGAGTTGGACTGATATCCCCACAAGGGTGTTTCCCACCTCACAGCCAGTGTAAAAAGCAAAAAAAAAAAAAAACCCAATAAGCTTTAGTTCTGAAACACACACACACACACACACAAGATCACACTCACAGAAAAATCACATGAACAAACACTCTTTAAGAGGCACTTGAGAAAGAACACTCCTTTCACTAATTGAATTTGGGCTGTAATTAACAGTGTCCTTTATGTGTCAAGTGTCTCGTGATGCTGTTTTGAATTGTGAATAGCCTTCAGGCCTCCTCTTCATAGTGTTTTTTTCTTGTTTCACTTCACATTCAAAGGCTCTGAGGCGCTTTCCCAAATTAAAATTGTGCTTCATTTTGTCACTAATGGAGCAAGTGGAAGAGTTTCTGTTGTTTGTGTTAGTCCACTTGTGTGATATGAATATACACTGTATATAGCATATACCTTCAGTAGATCCAGTGTTTAATAACTACAGCAACAAAATGACATTCATCCAATCAGAGTGCAAACCAAAGTTCATCAGTTTACTCACATGATTCTCATATGAGTCCAGTGGCGGCTGGTAGTCTTTCAAACAGGGGAGGCTGGTCGGTTATGATATTTCCAGATTTTAAAAGAAAAAAGAAAAAACACATCAATTTTGCCCATACTCTTGCCTCTGATCTGGCTGATTGTTGGCAGGGTCACAAACTGTGAAATAACAGGTTCTTTTGGCCCATTAGCCTACTGTCCAATATACATGATGGTGGTGTTGGGGGGGGGGGGTATATTTTAACATTTTATATTTTAAAATTGTGGCATGTGGTTTAAAAATTGATCATTATTGAAAGCAGCTCTTTGTCAGGAACATCAGCAGTAACAGCAGAGTGTTCTGGAATAGGCACAAGCACTGACCTTGGGGAGCCAAACATAGAGCTGGGTGCCACACATTTCATTCAATGACACTTTCCCTATATTTTACTTATTTTGACTGAAAAATGTTTTATTGACAATTTTGATAACCCTTCACTTTTAATCCAGGTCTGTAGTGTGAAATGTTCTCGGCTGTGTTTTTGTTTAAAAATGTTTTCCAAATTGTAGCTGTGTTTAATTTATATCCAGAGAAATATATATTCCAATATAATATACTCAGCATAAACATTTTAAATAGATTCTATATTTTTGGTCCATCCATGACATATTACTAAAGTAGCCTATTTACTGTTGTTGATGTGGGTCACCAGCCCACGTTTGACCAAATCACGGATCCGGGTTTAATCAAGAGGCATGGCCAACAATACATTTTCCTCGTCACTGAACTTGCTGTTAGCCAATTCACTTTCTCGTACCAGGAGAGCTGAAAGGAACGAGTATTATTCCCTACCTTTTTCACCAAGTCAATTTGAGGCGTTGGTCTACCCTGCTCTTTAATTTTAATTTTTTCCTCGAAAGGAAGACTAGAAAATAGCTTCGCCAAAATTAAATCAACAATGCTTGGCATCCGTGCACAGCTTTCTTGCTAGCTGACTAGTCCCCTCAAGTTCAAGTTCAGTCACTCAAATAAACAAAATTTCTGGAACTAAGATAGCAAACTTGACAACACTATATTTACACTTTATTTACAATGAAAATATATACAAACTAAAAAAGCTGGTAGAAACCGTATGTAATGAATGAAATCGAAATGTAAGCTGATCTCTTACAATACACCACACCACTTGCGAATCCACATGGGACTGAACTGAAATTCACAGCTGCCTGTCTATATTTGAAACGAGCTGTCAATCAAAGAAAATATCCGTCCGCTTTCACCAATCACCAGTCTCCTCGCGGAAAGCTTTGCCATGTCCCTGTCATTGCCTCCCACTGTGAGGCTGGGAGTCCGTGGGCAGGTGTTGTTGCAGTATTTGTCCAATAATCGTCTTGCATTTTGATATTGAAAAGCGCATAGCTCCCAAATGCCATTGAAGTCCACTGAGGCAGGGCTGCATCGCGCTGTCACGAGGGGGAAAAACTCACGCACACATAAGGCGAACTGGGGAAAGTTATAACGGAATGATTTCGCACTGTAGTTGGGTTGAGCACATATATTTCTATGATTCTGGATCTGAAATAGCAATGTTATAAGGTCGGTTATAACATAAGCCTAGCGCAATTCATCCTACACGATGTTCGTCATTTTTAGAGGAGGCTGAGCCTCCCTCGTTGTCTTAGAGCAATTGCCCGTGTATGAGTCCATATTGAAACTTAAGGCTAATGTCTGCGCAAGGCATGACAAACACACTACTGTCCCACACTGTCTTCATGCTCAGGCAAGCAAGTGTGGTTTCTATTACAGTAAAAACTACACAAAAGAAACCTTCCATGTGCACCAATGCTATTGTGGAGCACTTGTATGAAATGTTCCCTTTTGATTAATAATAGGCTTTGAAGACAGAGGAGAAAATCATCGTGACTTCACTTCCTCCGATACAGGATATTGCAGAAAAATGCTGACTGACCAGGGCTCGCAACATCAGCAGAGACACCTCCCATCCCCACTATGGACTGGTCTCGCGGCTGGTTTCTGGAAAGAGGCTATGCAGCCTCCGGAGTAGAAAAGCCAGGGTCTACAACAGCTTTTTCCCACATGCCATAAGACTGTTGAACCAAATTAATCCTCCCCCACCACCACCACCACCTAGGCAATATACTTTATATTCAGGCAATACACTTTATATTGTATATAGGATTTTATACACAGTTTCCTTATATATATATATATATATATATATACCCAACCCCGATTCCAAAAAAGTTGGGACAAAGTACAAATTGTAAATGAAAATGGAATGCAATGATGTGGAAGTTTCAAAATTCCATATTTTATTCAGAATAGAACATAGATGACATATCAAATGTTTAAACTGAGAAAATGTATCATTTAAAGAGAAAAATTAGGTGATTTTAAATTTCATGACGACAACACATCTCAAAAAAGTTGGGACAAGGCCATGTTTACCACTGTGAGACATCCCCTTTTCTCTTTACAACAGTCTGTAAACATCTGGGGACTGAGGAGACAAGTTGCTCAAGTTTAGGGATAGGAATGTTAACCCATTCTTGTCTAATGTAGGATTCTAGTTGCTCAACTGTCTTGGGTCTTTTTGTCCTATCTTCCGTTTTATGATGCTCCAAATGTTTTCTATGGGTGAAAGATCTGGACTGCAGGCTGGCCAGTTCAGTACCTGGACCCTTCTTCTACGCAGCCATGATGCTGTAATTGATGCAGTATGTGGTTTGGCATTGTCATGTTGGAAAATGCAAGGTCTTTCCTGAAAGAGACATCGTCTGGATGGGAGCATATGTTGCTCTAGAACCTGGATATACCTTTCAGCATTGATGGTGTCTTTCCAGATGTGTATGCTGCCCATGCCACACGCATTAATGCAACCCCATACCATCAGAGATGCAGGCTTCTGAACTGAGTGCTGATAACAACTTGGGTCGTCCTTCTCCTCTTTAGTCCGAATGACACGGCGTCCCTGATTTCCATAAAGAACTTCAAATTTTGATTTGTCTGACCACAGCACAGTTTTCCACTTTGCCACAGTCCATTTTAAATGAGCCTTGGCCCAGAGAAGACGTCTGCGCTTCTGGATCATGTTTAGATATGGCTTCTTCTTTGAACTATAGAGTTTTAGCTGGCAACAGCGGATGGCATGGTGAATTGTGTTCACAGATAATGTTCTCTGGAAATATTACAGAGCCTATTTTGTGATTTCCAATACAGAAGCATGCCTGTATGTGATGCAGTGCCGTCTAAGGGCCCGAAGATCACGGGCACCCAGTATGGTTTTCCGGCCTTGACCCTTACGCACAGAGATTCTTCCAGATTCTCTGAATCTTTTGATGATATTATGCACTGTAGATTATGATATGTTCAAACTCTTTGCAATTTTACACTGTCGAACAACTTTCTGATATTGCTCCACTATTTGTCGGCGCAGAATTAGGGGGATTGGTGATCCTCTTCTCATCTTTACTTCTGAGAGCTGCTGCCACTCCAAGATGCTCTTTTTCTACCCAGTCATGTTAATGACCTATTGCCAATTGACCTAATGAGTTGCAATTTGGTCCTCCAGCTGTTCCTTTTTTGTACCTTTAACTTTTCCAGCCTCTTATTGCCCCTGTCCCAACTTTTTTGAGATGTGTTGCTGTCATGAAATTTCAAATGAGCCAATATTTGGCATGAAATTTCAAAATGTCTCACTTTCGACATTTGATATGTTGTCTATGTTCTATTGTGAATACAATATCAGTTTTTGAGATTTGTAAATTATTGCATTCCATTTTTATTTACAATTTGTACTTTGTCCCAACTTTTTTGGAATTGGGGTTGTGTATATATACACTACCATTCAAAAGTTTGGGGTCACTTTGAAATTTCCTTATTTTTGAAAGAAAAGCAGTGTTCTTTTCAATGAAGATCACTTTAAACTAATCAGAAATACACTCTATACATTGCTAATGTGGTAAATGACTATTCTAGCTGCAAATGTCTGGTTTTTGGTGCAATATCTACATACTGTAGGTTTATAGAGGCCCATTTCCAGCAACTATCACTCCAGTGTTCTAATGGTACAATGTGTTTGCTCATTGCCTCAGAAGGCTAATGGATGATTAGAAAACCCTTGTACAATCATGTTAGCACAGCTGAAAACATTTTAGCTCTTTAGAGAAGCTATAAAACTCACCTTCATTTGAGCAGATTGAGTTTCTGGAGCCTCACATTTGTGGGGTCGATTAAATGCTCAAAATGGCCAGAAAAATGTCTTGACTATATTTTTTATTCATTTTACAACTTATGGTGGTAAATAAAAGTGTGACTTTTCATGGAAAACACAAAATTGTCTGGGTGACCCCAAACTTTTGAATGGTAGTGTGTATATATATATATATATATATATATATATATATATATATATATATATATATATATATATACAGTGGTACTTGAAAGTTTGTGAACCCTTTAGAATTTTCTATATTTCTGCATAAATATCACCTAAAACATCATCAGATTTTCACACAAGACCCAAAAGTAGATAAAGAGAACCCAGTTAAACAAATGAGACAACAATATTGTACTTGCTCGTTTATTTATTGAGGAAAATGATCCAATATTACATATCTGTGAGTGGCAAAAGTATGTGAACCTTTGCTTTCAGTATCTGGTGTGACCCCCTTGTGCAGTAATGACTGTACTGTTGATCAGTCCTGCACACT